>NC_029788.2:34557402-34561713 GCF_000816755.2 Arachis ipaensis
TTTTCTTGTTTTGTGTCTTTTCTTGTTTTACATGTGCAATTTTGCATTCATAAAGTCGAAACATGAAAGATTTCTAAGTCTGGTGTCTTGCATGCTTTCTTTGCATTAAAAATTTTTCAAAAATAAGTTCTTGATGTTCATCTTGACATTCAAAGTGTTCTTGGTGTTCATCTTGACATTCATAGCATTCTTGCATGCATTCATTGTTTTGATCCAAAATTTTCATGTATTGAGTCTTTTTCATGTTTTTCCATCTCATCATTGAAAATTCAAAAATAAAAAAAAATATCTTTCCCTTTTTCTCTCTTAAAATTTCAAAAATTAGATTTGACTTTTCCAAAACTTTTTAAAATCTAGTTGTTTTTATGAGTCAAATCAAATTTTCAATTTAAAAATCTTATCTTTTTCAAAATCTTTTTCAAAAATCAAATCTTTTTCATTTTTCTTATTTATTTTCGAAAATTTTAAAAATATTTTTCAAAAATCTTTTTTTTATCTTTATCTCCTAATTTTCGAAAATAACAGCTCAGCAACAGACAGAGAACTCTGAACAAAATACCTCTAATTTAGCAAACTTAGTCTCTGATCTGTCCAAGGCCACTGTAAGTTTTATGAATGAAACAAGGTCTTCCATTAGAAATTTGGAAGCACAAGTGGGCTAGCTGAGTAAAAGGATCACTGAAATCCCTCCTAGTACTCTCCCAAGCAATACAGAAGAAAATCCAAAAAGAGAGTGCAAGGCCATTGAATTAATTACCATGGCCGAACCTGTAAGAGAAGAGGAGGGCGTGAATCCCAAGGAGGAAGACCTCCTAGGATGTCCAGTGATCAATAAGGAGCTTCCCTCTGAGGAACCAAAGGAATCAGAGACTCATCTAGAGACCATAGAGATTCCATTGAACCTCCTTATGCCATTCATGAGCTCTGATGAGTATTCCTCTTCTGAAGAGAATGAGGATGTTACTGAAGAGCAAGCTGCCAAGTTCCTTGGTGCAATCATGAATCTGAATGCCAAATTATTTGGTATTGAGACTTGGGAAGATGAACCTCCCTTGTTCACCAATAAACTAAGTGATCTGGATCAACTGAGATTGTCTCAGAAGAAACAGGATCCTGGAAAGTTCTTACTACCTTGTACCATAGGCACCATGATCTTTGAAAAGGCTCTGTGTGACCTTGGTTCAGGGATAAACCTCATGCCCCTCTCTGTAATAGAGAAATTAGGAATCTTTGGGGTGCAAGCTGCTAAAATCTCATTAGAAATGGTAGACAGTTCAAGAAAACAGGCTTATGAACAAGTAGAGGACGTGTTAGTAAAGGTTGAAGGCCTTTACATCCCTGCTGATTTCATAGTCCTAGACACTGGGAAGGATGAGGATGAATTCATCATCCTTGGAAGACCCTTCCTAGCCACAGCAAGAGCTGTGATTGATGTGGACAGAGGAGAATTGATCCTTCAATTAAATGAAGACAACCTTGTGTTTAAAACTCAAAGATCTCTCTCTGTACCCATGGAGAGGAAGCACAGTAAGCTTCTCTCATTGCAGAGTCAACCAGAGCCCCCACAGTCAAACTCTAAGTTTGGTGTTGGGAGGCCACAACCAAACTCTAAGTTTGGTATTGAACTCCCATATCCAAACTCTAAGTTTGGTGTTGGGAAGTCTCAACAATGCTCTGAACGTCTGTGAGGCTCCATGAGAGCCCACTGTCAAGCTATTGACATTAAAGAAGCGCTTTTGGGAGGCAACCCAATTTTTATTTATCTAATTTTATTTTTCTTGTTCTTTCATGTTTTATCAGGTTCATGATCATGTGGAGTCACAAAATAAATATAAAAATTGAAAACGGAATCAAAAACAGCAGAAGGAAAATCACACCCTGGAGGAAGACCTTACTGGCGTTTAAACGCCAGTAAGAAGCATCTGGTTGGCGTTCAACGCCAGAACAGAGCATGGTTTTGGCGCTGAACGCCCAAAATGGGCAGCATCTGGGCGTTTGAATGCCAGAATTGCACCCTGGAGAAGAGCTGGCGCTGAACGCCCAGAACAAGCATGGTTCTGGCGTTCAACGCCAGAAATGGGCAACAAATAGGCGTTCAACGCCTAGAACAAGCACCAATCTGGCGCTGAACGCCCAGAGTTGTGTGCAAAGGCATTTTGCATGCCTAATTTGGTGCAAGGCTGTAAACCCTTGAACACCTCAGGATCTGTGGACCCCACAGGATCACCTCAGGATCTGTGGACCCCACAAGATCCCCACCTACCTCCACTCACTTCTTCTCACCCCTCTTTCACACAATCCCATAAACCCTCTTTCCCAAAACTCTTCACCAATCACCTCAATCTCTATTCCCCATCACCTCTTCACCACTCACATCCATCCACTCTCCCCCATAAACCTACCTCATAAACTCCACCTACCTTCAAAATTCAAAATCAATTTGGCCGAAACACACCTCCCCCCTCCTCTCCATATTTTCTTTTTCTTCTTCATCTATTCTTTCTTCTCTTGATCGGGGGTGAGCAAAATTCTAAGTTTGGTGTGGTAAAAGCATAAGCTTTTTGTTCCATTACCATTGATGGCACCCAAGACCGGAGAATCCTCTAGAAAAGGGAAAGGGAAGACAAAAGCTTCCACCTCCGAGTCATGGGAGATGGAAAGATTCATCTCCAAAGCTCATCAAGACCACTTCTATGATGTTTTGGCCAAGAAGAAGGTGATCCCTGAGGTCCCTTTCAAGCTCAAGAAGAATGAGTATCCAGAGATCCGACATGAAATCCAAAGAAGAGGTTGGGAAGTTCTAACAAAACCCATCCAACAAGTCAGCATCCTAATGGTTCAAGAGTTCTATGCCAATGCTTGGATCACTAGGAACTATGATCAAAGTAAGAACCCAGACCCAAAGAATTATCTCACCATGGTTCGGGGGAAATACTTAGATTTTAGTCCGAAAAATGTGAGGTTGGCGTTTAACTTGCCTATGATGCAAGGAGATGCACGTCCCTACACTAGAAGGGTCAACTTTAATCAAAGGTTGGACCAAGTCCTCATGGACATATGTGTGGAAGGAGCTCAATGGAAGATTGACTCCAAAGGCAAGCCGGTTCAACTAAAAAGACTGGACCTCAAGCCTATGGCTAGAGGATGGTTGGAGTTCATCCAACGCTCCATCATCCCCACTAGCAATCGATCTGAAGTTACTGTGGATCGGGCCATCATGATTCATAGCATCATGATTGGAGAGGAAGTAGAAGTTCATGAAGTCATCTCCCTTGAACTCTACAAAATAGCCGAAAAGTCCTCCCCCATGGCAAGGCTAGCTTTTCCTCATCTTATTTGCCATCTATGTTACTCAGCTGGAGCTTTCATTGAAGGCGACATTCCCATTGAGGAAGAGAAGCCCATCACTAAAAAAAAGGATGGAGCAAGCAAGAGAGCCCATTCATGGAACTCAAGAGGCACAGGAAGCTCATCACCATGAGATCCCGGAGATGCCTCAAATGCATTTTCCTCCACAAAACTATTGGGAGAAAATATACACCTCCCTAGGAGAATTAAGTTCCAACATGGGACAACTAAGGGTGGAACATCAAGAGCACTCCATCATCCTTCATGAAATAAGAGAAGATCAAAAAGCAATGAGGGAGGAGCAACAAAGACAAGGAAAAGACATAGAAGAGCTCAAGGATATCATTGGTTCCTCAAGAAGGAAACGCCACCATCACTAAGGTGGACTCATTCCTTGTTTTTACNATTGATAGTTTAGAATTTATAGTATATTCTCTTCTTTTTATCATATTTGATTTTCAGTTGCTTGGGAACAAGCAACAATTTAAGTTTGGTGTTGTGATGAGCGGATAATTTATACGCTTTTTGGCATTGTTTTTAGTATGATTTTAGTAGAATCTAGTTACTTTTAGGGATGTTTTCATTAGTTTTTATGTTAAATTCACATTTCTGGACTTTACTATGAGTTTGTGTATTTTTTTGTGATTTCAGGTATTTTCTGACTGAAATTGAGGGACTTGAGCAAAAATCAGATTCAGAGGTTGAAGAAGGACTGCTGATGCTGTTGGATTCTGACCTCCCTGCACTCAAAATGGATTTTCTGGAGCTACAGAACTCAAAATGGCGCGCTTCCAATTGCGTTGGAAAGTAGACATCCAGGGCTTTTTAGAAATATATAATAGTCCATACTTTGCCCAAGTTTAAACGACGCAAACAGGCGTTCAACGCCAGCTCTCTGCCCAATTCTGGCGTCCAGCGCCAGAAAAGGATCCAAAACCAGAGTTGAACGCCCAAACTGGCACA
>NC_029788.2:34561934-34582318 GCF_000816755.2 Arachis ipaensis
GTCTAAACCTTGTCTGTGGTATTCCGAGTAGGACTCTGGGATTGAATGACTGTGACGAACTTCAAACTCGCGAGTGCTGGGCTTAGTGACAGACGCAAAAGGAGGGTGAATCCTATTCCAGCATGATCGAGAACCTCAGATGATTTGCCGTGCTGTGACAGAGCATTTGGACCATTTCCACAAGAGGATAAAATGCAGCCATTGACAAGAGTGATGCCTCCAGACAATTAGCCATGCAGTGACAGCGCATCGGACCATTTTCCAGAGAGGATAAAAAGTAGCCATTGACAACGGTGATGTCCTTACATAAAGCCAGCCATGGAAAGGAGTAAGACTGATTGGATGAAGACAGCAGGAAAGCAGAGGTTCAGAGGAACGAAAGCATCTCTATACGCTTATCTGAAATTCTCACCAATGATTTACATAAGTATTTCTATCCTTATTTTATTATATATTTTCGAAAACTCCAATACTATTTTATATCCGCCTGACTGAGATCTACAAGGTGACCATAGCTTGCTTCATACCAACAATCTCCGTGGGATCGACCTTTACTCACGTAAGGTTTATTACTTGGACGACCCAGTGCACTTGCTGGTTAGTTGTATCGAAGTTGTGAATGAAAAACGATTTATCAAGACGTGCATACAGAGTTTTTAGCGCCGTTGCCTGAGATCACAATTTCGTGCACCACATTGCCACCATGAATTTGGCATGATTGTTAGTTGGTTGCTCGCTCATACTTTCTTGTGAACGTGCTCGACCTCGTCCGTGAGTGGCCATTAAGGTTCATGTCTACACCAAACAATCGATATCAAGGTGATCAGTCTCAAAATCAAAAGTCTAGTACTTCAATTATCCTAAACAAGCACTCACAAACAAGCATGCTATGCATATGTCAAGTAGAATATCCTAATAGCATAAAAAAAAGACACAAAAAGTATGCAATGAAGTACAATCGGTCCATCCCTCAGGCTCACGAGGACGAACTGCTCTGTGACCACTAAATGTAACACCCTAATTAGCCTAAACCTTACCTCGCATCGTAAAGCAAAGGTTAATCAGAGACTACAATAGTTCTAAGCTCATACATAATATATATATATCTATAACAATATATAATGGCAATACATGGGTTTGGTGTCCAAATTTTTTTTCCAGTATTACCCTTTCTAATCAACTTCTCCACTTAATGTCAGTTATCTCTGAAAAACTCCCATCACTCCACTTGGCCACTTGACGTAATTTTTACCTGTCATTTTTTACCCATTTTTTTCTTTTCATCTCATCTCTTATTAATATTATTGAATACATTGATAGATTTTAAAAATACCTTAGACTCATGCCAATAATAGATTTGCTTTTAAATCATAATAACTATTTTTTTTTATCTATACCAATATATAATGGAATAGAAAAGTTTGGTATCCAATTTCTTCTCCCTATTTTACCCCTATTTCTTTTTTATTTTTGTTACACACTGAATTCAATATAACAAACTGTTACATCCTTAATTTTTTATTTTTTTTATAAAAAAAGAATTGATCTCACGACAGAGATTCATTTTCAACCCACGACATATTTTAAAACTAATTTACTTCTAATAAAAAACTGCTCCCACTACGTACTCAATTTAAAAACTGAAACCCCAACAGAATTAAATACTTTTTCACTTTCAATTTTGGTCTCGCAAACATTTTTCTTCTCTGCATCATCTTGCTATCTTTTTGACAAATAGAAATAGAAACTTCACAAAGTCACGTCAACGTCGATCCACTTGAACAGAATATGCTAGGCAGAAACTTCACAAAATCAACAACCACGTCAATGTCGACCTACTTAACAGAATATGCTAGGCGAAGAAGACAACATGATCGAAGAACAAAGACAGCAACTTATCGGAAGATGATTCGACAAGAAAAATAAGTTGTCATATCAACTGACTCCAATTCCAACTCCAATCCCAAACGCAGGTAGAGGTACTCGATTAACTACAAACATAGGAGTGGCCCAATTGACTACAATTAGACAAATGAGGAGAGCTACCACCCATCATCAATTTGATACCGGAAATACGATAACTAATTTTCTTTGTTATGAATTCAATTAGTTTTTAATAATTATATTTTACTTTTGAAACATACAGGAATGGAAGCGCATGACGATGGAACAGGCATAAGTAACAGAAATCTATAACAATATATAATGTGGATACGGAGTTTTCGTATCCAAATTTACTTTCTAATGTTGCCCTTAATGATAGAGATTATCCCGTACATGCGTCAGTTACTCTAGATAAAAGAACTTTCACCGTTAACAGCAACACGTGTTCTTCTATCTTATTTTCATTCTATATTTCACTAATAGTTGTAGAAACCGTAACATCCTCTTCAATTCTTTATTCCAATAATTTATCCATTTAATTAATTTTATCCGTTTTCAATCTTTTTTACTTCTCTTTCCAAGTCTGAATGTGCTTCTCTGTATGTAACAATTATTTGGATGAATTTTTGTAATTTTCTGAACTAGATAATGACTATGCCAAATGTTGATTTTCGACGCCATGTATAAAAGGAGAAAAAAATAATTAGGGGGGATAAATAATTTTTTATGGATCTTATCGTTTTATTTTTGGAATATTCTTTATGTGAGTACTTTATACCAAGTTTGATCTCATTATTCAATTTCTAGTGCTTCTCCCCTCACCATTAGGTGCACTCTTCTATATTATTACTGTTGCCATCATTCTCCTTCCTTGAATATCGTGATTGTATCGTCTCCATCTTTTCCTCGCTTTTATTTATTACAATTGCAAATTTTATACCATTTTACTGCGTATATTAATTTCACGCATAATTTTTACCTTCATTTTCCTTTCTCTTCAGTTTACTTACCAAACTGTATTCATTCTTATATATTTTTAATCTATCTTTCACATACAAAATTTTCTCTCATCAATTTAATTTTAAAAAAATGATTATTTTTTATCTGATATTTATTTTTTAATTTTTTTGACATGTATATACCTATCAATAATAAACTGAAGAACTCTCATAAATTATTTTATTCTATTTTTCCACTATTTATAAAAAAATGAAAACCTCTTCGTATTTAGATTCATATTTTGGTCTACCATTTAAAAAAGAAGACAAATATGAGTATCCATGACATTTAAATAAAAATATAACTAACATGTATTTTAGTTTATATATACTCTTTTTGAATCAGAATAACGTTATTATTATTTTTTTTAATTATATTTTGGTTTATAGTAATTTTAATTTTAATAAAATATGATATAAATAAAGCCACATCAACATTAAAATAAAAAAATACTTATCTAATAAATTTAAAAAGTGAATGATATATTAACAAAAAATAAAATTAATTTCTTAAAAATAATAGAAAAGCGGCTCAACAGGCACTTAATTTCTTAAAAACAATAGAAAAGCGGTTGAACAGACACGTTAGTGCCTGTTGAGCCGCTAGTATATATAATGGGAAAACCCACTTTTGGTGTCCAATTTTTTTTTCATTTTTATCCTTTTTAATAACTTACTTCCAGTTACAGTATTCTACTACTTCATTTTCATTCACCTTCATATCAATATAACTTCTCCCGTTAATTTCTCTCACATCACGTTACTGCATCAGTTACAGTATTCTACTATTTAATTTCCACTACTGCATCAGTTCATTTCTCTCACATCAGTTAGTTACTGCATCAATTGTATTATTCTCAATTTTTTCTCTTAATCTCTCTCACTTCACTGGTTACTCCATATCTCTCCATAATAGAAAAAAATTTCTTCATTTCTCCTCCATCTTTTCTTGCATTCTTCTCATTTCGCCTAAATATAATGTAAAACTTAATGTAATTTATTTTTCGTCATTAAATAAAAGTGTAGAACTATTTTTATATGTTTATTTGATTAATTATAGTTGACAACATATCAATAGAAGATTCACGTAGAAGTGGTCGACGAACTTGGCAAGACTATGCCAGACAACGAAAACAAAATATGAGTGAAGAACAGAGGCAGCAACACCTTGCCAGAAGGCGTGCCCGTTACCGAGAGAGTATTACGAGGAAAACAAATCGATACATCAAGTGGACCAACTAACATGGCAACACCATTACAAGATATCACAAATATACCCCTCAACAATACTCTATATCACGTACTCTAAGTTATACTTCTCATTAATAAGTTTATGTTGTTAGTTTATCATTTAATATGAATTATTTTTTACGATATATCTATGTTACTGGACTCTTAGTACGCACTAATTATGTATAATTTATTTCTTGAGTGTACCCTTAAATTATCAAATTACATTATTTTCATCTTAATAATGAATTTTTTATATGGAGGTTTGGTGTCCAATTTTCTATTTCCTATTTTAACCGTACTAACATAATTCAAAAATATTATACAGTTACTTATTTCACTAACAGTTACGACGTAACTTCTATTCAATTCTTTACTCCCACAATCTCTTTTTTTTTTTTTATTTTGTTTTGATTCTCCTTTATCTTATGAACTCTTCTCTGTACCGCATAATTATTTAAATGAGTTTTTTTTTGACATCTTAAACTAGGTAAAGATGATGTCAAAAGATTTATTTTCGTGGCCATATATGAAATGAAAAAAAAAATAATTAGAAGCCAACAAGTTTTTAACCAGTGGTGATAAATAGTTTTTTTGTATAGATCTTATTATATTCGGAGGTATTCATTTAAATTATGTTTTGTTTAATTTTATATTGGTCTTTGTTTGTATAGTGTTGTTTTAAGTATATCTGTGAGTATTGTACTCTAATGGTCTGTCCAGTAGTTTAGCCTCATTCTAATTATTCTATTAGAATTTTTTTTGTAATCATAAAAAATATATCTTTTTTATTTTTTAATAATTTCATCTATTTTACTGGTTCTTTTTTTACCTCCTAATACACGTTATATTTCTCTTGCTGCCATTATTTTTTTATCTTCAACGCTATCGATTTCATCACATCCATCGTTACAAATTTTACTTAGTTTTATTGCAGTTACTACGTTCACGTATAACTTCTACCTATATTTTTTTCTCTTTAATTTACTTATCCAATTAACATTTTCATGGTTCTTTTACTTATTTTTAATTTGTTCCTAATATTTTACGTACAAAAGATAATGTTCTATCTTTTTCTCTTATCAAGGAAGAACTAATTTTTTTCATATTATATGTATTTTTTTTAAATATGTCTGTACTTATTAATGATGAATTAAAAAAGTCTAATAATATTTTGTTAAATTCATTTTTTTCTTTTTAAATTTACTTCATATGTGATAATATTATTTTTTAAATTTTTAAATTATTAATTATACAGAGTATTATATTTAAAATTTGAGTACATGAATATTTATTTTTAAATTAAACTAAAATAAATGAATTATATTATAAAAATATAATTTATTTTGACTTCTATAATATCATTTATTTGGCATATGGCAATGGTTATTTGATTAACATATAAAAGATGTAACATATAAATAGTGATAATTAATTACGGTGGGTGAAGAGAAGGTGGAAAGAGAAGAAAAAATGAGAAAGAACAAAGTAATATAATAACAGCCATTAGACAATGATAGGTATGTGTATAGAGAATAATAATAAGAGAAAGAATAGTGTTTGATATAGTAAGGGGATATAATAAAAATTATAAATTAATAATTTAGAAAAATAATGAAATTAAAAAAATTTTAAAAATTAAATATAAAATTAAATGCTTTATGTCTTACTTTTTTTAGCGAAACTTCAACAACTCATAAAAGTTAACGGAATAGATGGTTATAAATCAAAGTGATAGACGAGATTAAAATTTGCGATAATAATACTTGGTGATAATTAATTACGGACGGTCGGGTGAAGAGAAGATGGAAGAAAAAAGAAAAAACGAGAAAGGAGAACAATGTAATATAATAATAATAACGGCGATGAGACAATGACATACAGGTATGTGTATAGAAAATAATAGCAAGAGAAAAAATAGTGTTTGATATAGTAAGGGATATAATAAAAATATAAATTAATAATTTTAAAAAAATAATAAAATTAAAGATAATTAAAAAATTAAATATAAAATTAAAAAAAATTTTTATAATCTCCTATTTTATTTATTAATTATTCTTATATTTTGATATTTAAAACGAAAAAAATAAGCATTCTTATTTATTTTATTTTTTCACTATTTATAAAAAAATAAAGAACTCTTCGTATTTAGATTTATATTTTGGCCTACTACTTAAAAAAGATGAAGACAAATATGAATATCTATGATATTTAAGTAAAAATTATCTTTTGTAAATAACTAACATGTATTTTGATTTATATATACTTTTTTGAATCAGAATAATGTTATTGTCATTATTTTTTGAATAATATTTTAGTTTATAATAATTTTAATTTTAATAAAATATAATATAAATAAAGTCACATCAACATTAAAATAAAAAATAATACTTATCTAATAAATTTAAAAAATGAATAATAAATTAACAAAAAGATAATATTAATTTCTTAAAAATAATAGAAAAGCGGCTGAACAGGCACGTTAGTGCCTGTTGAGCCGCTAGTATATATAGAGAGAGAAGGAATAGTATAATCTAGGAGCCTGATGAAAGACATAGCTCAAAAATCGGATTTCAAAAGCGCAAAACGTATAAACGAAGCTACTAACTTAAGCACAAGATATAAATAACATATATCAAAATATAATAGTATAATATCATAAGAACCAAGCCACGGTTCGCGGAGTTTAAGCCGGCTAGCCATATACAGACCATACGTGAATTCAGACAGTAAAAATAGCTTATACAAGTTTTGTTCTCTTAATACAAGCCTCTAGGCAAAGCAAAATACAAAAGTGTGAGATGTATACATAAAATAAATCAAAAGACTCAAAAGGTATCTGGATTCTTCGCTTCTGTTAGCAACCAGGCAACTCACCGAGGTGGGTTGCGACCTGCATCTGAAAAATACAACAGAAATATGGTATGAGAACTGGAGGTTTTTAGTATGGTAACAATGCCCAATGACGTAGGATATAAGACCACGGGACGCCAAAGGCAATCCTAAGCTCCATATCCATCACAAGATTCAAACTTAAGGCATACTAAAACAGTTAAGCATAATATAAACCTTAACATAAATAAACCGGGTAGTCTATTTTAGGGGATTTCTATTCTAACCAATACTACTGTTCCACTGCCTTCACCAATCGATCCTCCACGCGATCCCATCGCCACCGTCTTCCGAACCTCCTCAATCCCAGTAGAAATCACAATTATATACAAGGCAAGTAAATCACAAGTAGAAGCATATAAGGCAAGTAACTCAAGTAGCAATTAAACATGTTATACAAATAGGCAAACCATTTCAAGAAGGCAAAGCAAACAAACAGATAGAAAATACATATGATGAATGCCTGCCCTATTGGCTGTGATATCACATTGTCGGTTGAACTCCCAACCTGACACATCTCCATGGAGATGTCATCCTTCGGAATCATCAATGGGAACCCCCGAGATATAGTGCTCAGATTACTGTCCAGCGTTTTGCGCCAGCACGCTCTATTGATCTGAAGGGATGCGAGCGGGATTCTCTTGCCTCAGACCTCACATCTCAACGTAAGTGGAATTAACCACCGTCCTTACGCCGTCGCCGCTACCTCGATAGGTAGGATTAACCACCATCCCTGCCGAGCGCATAGCGTTTCATAATCTCAGTACAAATCAGTACTTCAGCGGTTTTCAGAAAATATTTTCTATATACATGGATCCATCATCCCATTCCGAGTCCTCGACTCATCTCAACCACTGTCAATTCACATTTCAGTTTGCAAACATCAACAGTTCATCATTCTTCAACTCATATATTAATCATCCCTCACATAACGTCAAACCATCTTCAGTACACCCGAAACCTACTCCTTCATTTTCTAATTTCCTCAAATAATATCCTTTAAAACCTTTAGATTCTTTCTCATGCCTTAAATATCCAAAACTAGGCCCAAAAATCTTAAAATGGTGTTATAGAAGCTTACAACCTTGTTGGGAAGGTAGAATAGTTGAAAATAAAGGAAAAATTGAGAAACAGGGCGTGTGCGTCCGTACAGGGGTGTGCGCGCGCACGCTCTGGAGAGTTTTAAAACGTGTGCGTACGCACATGTGTCAAAATTTACAAAGTCTGTTCACTCGCACATGGTGTGCTAGCGCCCCCAATAGACGACCCTTCCCGACTTGTGCGTGTGCACAGGGCTGTGCGTACGCACAGGTCGCAATTCTTCATTGATGTGTGCGCGCACAAGCTGTGCTAACGCTGCAAGCAGAACGCATTTCCCTGCTTGTTCATGCGCACAGGTCTGTACGTCCGCACAGATCAAGATTTTTGCAGGGTTGTGCGTCCGCACAAGGCTGTGCGTGTGCACATATCAGAAATCCTGAAATTCTGCAACTTTGCAGAATTTTAGACTTTCAACACCATCTTTGAATGATCATAACTTCCTCTACAAAATTTTAAATTTTACAAACTTTATATTGATTAAAAGTATTTTCAAAGATGTTTAATTCTAGATAAGTTTCATCAGATTTTGAAAACCGAGGCTATAGTTATGATCAGACAAAGTTCACTAAGAACCAACTTTTACCAAAAGTTCCCAAATTACCAATTTTTTCAACTTCCATATCTCAAACCAGCCAAAACTATACCAAACCATCCCAAACTCTAATTTTTATCAAATATCACCCTTTATACCAGATTACACCAAACTTATCACATTTTCATTCACATCTCACCATCTTCAACATCATCATCAATATATCACATTTTACAACCATACTACCAAATCATCAATTTCAACATCACCCATATCATCATCATGCCTTTTCAATTTACACAATCAATCATCATTATCATATTACCATCATTCATCATAATCAAACTCAACAATCATTAATTAATCATAATTCACCACATACCATCATTTAACAACTCAACAACCATTTAAATTCAAACCTATCCTATGGGTCACTAGCCTAAGTGTCTACGAATATTATATACTACATAGAAGAAACCAAAACCATACCTTGGCCGATTTCCTATATGCACCAAAACCCAAAATGAGCATAAGCAAGCTCTCAACTCCAAACCAAGCTTTCAATTCCACTTCAACAAGCACCAATATGTTCCAATAGCTCCCAAACTCACAATAATCAAGCTATATACATATAAATCACCACAAATCAACCTAGGGTTCAACATAAACATAATCTCACAAGGGTTTAATGTCTCTTACCTTTTCCAACAGTTTTGATAGCCAAAATCCAATGCTAAGCAAGGATTAAAGCAATCCTAAACATCCAAAATCACAAAAACTCATTTAACCCAAAGCCCTAATAACCCGAAATTTTGAAGAGGGAAACTGAGAGGGATTCGAGCTCTCCTTACCATTTTCTTATATGTATTTTATAGAGCTCTTCATAAGGAATATGTAGGCGCTAACGACACGCAAATCGGAGCACCATAGCTCGAGATATCGCGAAAAGAAGAGAGGTGTGAATAGTGTTTCCAACTTCGGGCCAAACCTTTAAAATTAACGCCCAGTTTTCCATTTCTAATATTTTTTCTAAGGTTTTTGACTGTTTCCACTTTCTCTCATGCAGCACCGGGCAGACTTGAAACGGTTCAATCAGTTCAACTGCCGATTCGCGGTTTTTTATGGTTTTTTTCAGAAAACATATTTTCTGACTCAGAAAGACCTACTGAGTCCAAAAATCACATTTAAATCCTCAAATTCTCACTCTAATTATTTGGAACATATTTTGGGCAATTAACTAATTAATTAACCGGTTGATTACTTGCGGTTCTTACAAGAAGCAGCCAGAAGCTTCAGCGGTGGTTTTAGCAGCCACAACGACTTCCTCGGCGACCATACACAGCGGACCCCAACCACTGCAATAGCTAGGGTGGTGGAACAACCCCCCACCATCACGTCTCTCCCTCTCCGCAAGTTCCCTCGTGCGCATTTTTCCTTTGTTCGTGCCTCCAACGGCACCGGCAAGGACGGGCTCGACGGCAAGATCCGACGACGCTGATGGCGAGGATGCGACGGTGGCAGTGCGGCTTCCCTGCAGCGACGGTGGCCACTCCTGCGTGCGACGCGACGCGACAGGGGTTGGGTACGGCTCCTCCCCCATCGTGTCTTCTCCCTCCTTCGCTCGGTGACAGAGGCACAATTCATGGCTCCAGGGACGGGACGACAATGGTGGCGACGACACGGGCTCCTCACACGCAGCAATCTGGTGGCAGCTTCACAGATCGGCGGCGACGCAGTTAGGCCAAAGTAACGGCGTGGTGACGGTGCGAACAGATTTTCCCTCTCCCTTCCTTCTCCGTTCAGCGGTGCCAAGCTCTCCTTCCCCTATCCGTGGGTGTGTGTGATAAACCACTATTTTACGGTTTATATTGTGCTAAATTGAGTGGTTTTTCATCCATTATTCTCACGCTTATTCATAGAAATCGCATATTTTATGTTTTCCTTCCTGATTTTGTGCTATGATTGAAAATATGCTTCTTTGACCTTAATTTTATTAATATTAATTCTCCCTTTATACCATTCGATGCCATGATATGTGTGTTAAATTATTTTCAGAGATTATAGGGCAGGAATGGCTTGGAGGATGGAAAGGAAGCATGCAAAAGTGGAAGGAATACAAGAAGTTGAAGGAACCGCAAAGCTGTCAACCTAACCCTCTCGCACTAAAATGATCATAACTTGAGCTAAAGAGATCCAAATAATGCAGTTTCAGTTGTGTTGGAAAGCTAACATCCGGGGCTTTGATTTGATATATAATTTGCCATAGTGGCCATACAGCTAGGCGAGGCAAACGCGTGCTCCACGCGGACGCATCGCAGTGACAAAAATCAGCGTGTTTGAATTCGCAACCAGCGAATTCTGGGCTGTTTCTGACCCAGTTCTTGGCCCAGAAAATACAGATTAGAGGCTATAAAGTGGGGGAATGCATTCGAACAATGGAAGCAAGCTTTAATATACACCATTTTAGGATTGGATGTAGTTTTGGAGAGAGAGGCTCTCTCCTCTCTCTTAGGATTTAGGATTTAGATATTTAGGATTAGGATTCCTCTCAGTTTATGGTTATTTCTTTATTCCAGGTTCAATGTTCCTTAATTTATGTTTCTCTTCTACTTTCAAATACTCTAATGCTTTTACTTGCTAATTACTTATGTTGCCAAATTAGCTTATGAACTTTTCCATGTTAAGATTTGAATGTTCTATTTAATATAATTTGAGGTATTTCAGAATTAAGATTGCTTTGATTTATTTATGTTATAGATATTTTCAATTTAATTTAAGATTTATTCCCCTTTTTCTTTGGTTAATTAATTGGAGACACTTGAGTTATCAAACTCCTTGTTGATTGAAAATTGGAATTCTTTGCTGATTGATTTGAATTCCAATAACTCTAGTCTTTTCATTGGAATTGACTAGGACCTGAAGAATCAAATTGATTCATCTACTTAACTTACCTTCATAGTTAGAGGTTAATTAAAGTGGGAGCAAAATCCAATTCTCATCACACCTGATAAGGATAACTAGGATAGGACCTCAATTTCTTATACCTTGCCAAGAGATTTTATTATTATTAATTTATTTTCCTCGTCATTTAAATTACTTGTTCTTTATTTTCAAAGACCCAAAAATATACTGTTTTACATAACCAATAATAAATCATACCTCCCTCCAATTCCTTGAGAAGACGACCCGAGGTTTGAATACTTCGGTTATAAATTTTATTGGGTTTGCTTAAGTGACAACCAAAACTTTTGTAAGAAAGGAATTCTTGTCGGTCTAGAAGCTATACTTACAACGGAAATTTATTGTGAAAATTCTAGATCGCGCGAGAGTTTCGTTCTTCAAAATGGCGCTGTTGCCGGGGAATTGCAAACGTGTGCCTTATTATTGGTTATTGTAAATATTTACTTTTAAATTGATTTTTTTGAAATTTTTTTTTCAGATTTTTATTTTAAAATTTTTTATCTTATCTTACCTTAGTTTTAAATTTCAAAATTCAAATCTTTTTCAAAAATCATATCTTTTTCAAAATCTTATCTTATCTTATTTTGAAAATCAAATTTAAAATTTAAAAAATCAAACCTTTTCAAAATTTAAATCTTTTTCAAATCTTTATCTTATATTGTTGACTTTTTCAAAAATTCAAATTTCAAAATTTAAAATTCAAATTTCAAAATTTAAAATTCAAAATTTAATTTTCGAATTCAAAAATTTAAAATTTAAAACCTTTTAAATTAAAAACTTATCTTCTCTTACCTAACTTATCTTATCTTTTCTATTCTTAAAATCAAATCTTTTTCAAATATTTTCTCTTATTTTATTTTATTTTCCTTTGCTTGTTTATTTATTTTTGTTTTTAATTTTTATTAGTTACTATGAGTTCTCACCCCCATCGTTTCAAGTTTGGTTCCAATGTTGTTGTAAGGAATGGAAACTATAATGAAAATAGGCATCAAGGTTGGAAAAATCAAAGATGGGAGGAGCCACAAGGATTTGATCAACCCTCTTGGCAACAACCCCCTCCAATGCACTATAACCAACAAGTCCGACATATGCTTATGAACCACCTCCTCAACACAACTCTGGACCACCATACTCACAAGCACCTTACCACCAAACACCCCCATATGACCCTAATCCTTATCCACCACACCAACCACCATATGAACCACACCCAGAACCACCACCTTAATATTCACAACCTCCATTGGATAACAACACACTCATCTCTAATATCATTGGTCTCACCTCTACACTCCAAAATCTTATATCCCGCATGGACCAACCCTCTACCTCCAATATTCAACCCTCAAGCTTCAGTGCGCTTCCTTTTTAACCACATAATAATCTTCCCATCCCATCACCACCCTCCATGGAAGAGCACCCACATCCATCAATCCAAGAGCAAGATGATTCCAATTATGCTATTGATATGGAACAAGAGAGAAGGAATCATCTTCGTGAATTCATACTTCATAAGAAGCTAGAGGAGGCCCTACAGATGAAGGTAGTGGAAACCCTTGAAGTCGAAAGAGTGGTTGAAGAATTAGTGAAGAAAGACATCAAGGAGGAGTCTGATTTTGTCTTAGAGCAAGAGGAAGCCCAAAATGTGGAGATAGAAGAAACCCTTGAAGATGAAGGAATAGTTGAAAGGAGTTATCATGGAAAGAAAATCATCAAGGATGAGTACAATTTTATACTAAAACAACTGGACAAAGCAGTAATTATTGAAGAAGAAGAAGTGGTTGAAGACTTAGGAGATGCTGAACCTCCATGGGAAAGTCCAGTCATAGAACCTCCTTCCAAGACGTTTGAATTTGATGTTGAAGAGGGTGTACAACCTCCAAGGCATATCATGGCTAAAGACTTTGAAGAGGTTGATCAAGAGATAGAGATTAAAAAAGAAGAAGCACAACCTCCCATGCCCTTGGTGAGTAATGAAGAAGAGATTGAATTGGAAGAAAGCTACCAAGAGGAAGAGGTTGGAATTGAAGAAGCTTGCAAAGAGGTGGAAGTTGTCAAAGAAGAGCACAAGGGAATGGAGCTTGAAATCACCTTCCCAAAGCTGTTGGAGACCTCTCCCCCAAAGCCATTACCATCCAATACAACATTCAAGTGGGTAAAATTCTTATCCTTGCCCTTTACTTTCCCACTTGAATTTGGTTTACTTGAGACAGATGGCCAGCTTAGAGCTCTTTGTGGCTTTAAGAGTAAGAGGGAAATGGTTAGTGGTAGGAATTGTCATGCAAGGTTCAATATTGTTGCATGCTCCAAATTGAAGTATAAGAGTTGGTATAAAGCTCAACTGAATGGGTCTAGGAAGATGTTTGGATGCCTTAGTGAGAATTCAGATTGCTTACCATCCAGATGGAATCATGATGATCAACTTGAAGACAGGTGTAGAATCAAGATTTGGGATCTGGGAATATATGAGGATCGACTTTGGGAGCTCAAAGCTTGTGAAGAACTCCCTCCAGGCTTGGCAATTTCCTTAAGAATGATAAAGATTATTGGAAGTACAAGCATTGGTGGAAGTTTCAGGATGAGTTCAAGCACAAGCCTCCATGACAAGGAGCTCAACAAATGTCCAACTTAAGGACTTTAACTAAAAGTGCTAGGTGGGAGACAACCCACCATGGTATATTCTTTCCTTTTTGTTCTTAGTTTTATTTTATTTTATTTTTATTCATGTTCATTCATAATTTTGGCATAGTCATCTGCATTCTGCATTTTGCATTCTGCATAAAAAAAAAGAAGAAATGCACGCGACGCGTAAGCGTCGCTGACGCGTCCGCGTCAATAGTGCTTTCAAAACAAGGAGAAAAGAAGCAGAGAGTCACGCGAAAGCGTGGCTGGAGGCGTTCCTTAGGCACAAATATGATGACGCGACCGCATCAATGACGCGTCTGCCTCATTTGCGAAACCAGCCTCCCACGCGAATGCGTGACCCTAAAAATTCGACGTAAATAGGTGTATGGCAGCATGTTGTGATGGAGCTGGGCTGGAACCATGCTAGAAGCACTAGCCTCATCACGCGACCGCGTGCCCCATGCGGCCGCGTCGTTTTCAAAACATCACCATTCACGCGATCGCGTCACCTTCAAAATTTGGCAAAAATAGTTTTAAACAGAGAGTCGCGCGAACGCGTGGCTGCTCTCGCGCCATTCGCACAATTCAAGTCACGCGACCGCGTGACCCACGCGTCCGCGTCGCATGCAGCGCACAGAATACCCAGCTCAGCCAAAATATCTTATCTTTTCTTCTCCCAAATCCTTATTTTTCTTTTCCTTTGTTATTTCTTTCTTCCCCCTTCCTTCTTCCTCTACTCATTCTCACTTTTTACATTCTCCTTCCTTATTTTTCACACCCATCATCAAGGTTCTTTTCTTTCTTTCTTTACTTTCTACTTTCCCCTATCAATTTTATTTATGTTTTATATTTTTTTCTTTTCACCTTTATAATCTATATTTTCCCTTATTTTTCTTTCTTTTTATCTCTTTTTATTGGTGTTGAAAATTTATTTCAGTCTTTATTTTCCATATTTTGCTTGTGGATTATCATGGCTTTGTTTGACAATTATATATTACTCTTCATAAGGGTTGCTTGCATGTTCAAATTTATTACTTCCAATAACACATTCAACATGCATGCTATGTGTTTGTGAAAATGTCCGTATGGCATTGCAAATTATTCTAATTTATTCTATTCCACTACTTTAATGCCTACTTTTCACATAACCCCTTTTATATTTTATTGATTAAAATATAATTGTCAATACAAACAGATTGTTAGTTTGAATGATGAGGTAATCTAACTTGCACATTGAATGCTTATTCTATGCTACTCATGCCTTTACCGGCATGCCAATAAACATCTTGCATTTAATTGCCATCGTATGCATTTACTATCTTACCTTTCACATGCAGTCTAGACCATGTGCTAACGACATCCCTCTTTACCATGCATTGATTACCACTCATAATATTCGCTCCCTTGCTCGAACCCTTAACTTTACATGTACTTACCTCTTCCCTTTTTCAAGTTGGCCACCAAGAAAGAGAAAGGGAAAGCTTCTAAATGGGAAGACAAACAAGTCCATCAGCACAATCTTTAGAAAAAAGCATTAGTTGAAGCAACCTTTCCACTTGCACATCTTAGCATGCACTGAGGACGGTGCAACCTTTAAGTGTGGGGAGGTCGATATCGATCTCCATGGGTTAGTTATTTTCTTCTCAACACCAATATTCTATTTTCTTTGTTTTTTTATTGTTATATTTTCATATTTGATTGCATGTTTGTTTGATTTTATGCATTTAGTTACTACTTGGTTGAAGTAATATTTTCTTTTTCAAGAAATATTTATAGTAATTCACTAATTTAAATTGAAAAATTTTTTTTTCTGTTAAAACTTGTTTGAAGTTGTATTTGGAACATAGTTTAAAAAGCTAAGAACACACAACCCGTGATATTTTGAGCTTATTTATATGGTTACATTATTTAACCATAAATATTTTATTCTTGTGTGTTTTCTTCCCTATGATTGTAATCTTTATTTTGTTCTATTCTATATGTCCACTATTTAGTGTATTTACATGCTTGCATATGATTGAGGCCATTATTTGTTATTAGCTCACTTTTTCCAAATAAGCCTACCCTTTTATGTCACCCTTGTTAGCCACTTTGAGCCTTTTAATCCCATTTATTCTATATTTTATCACATTACTAGCCTTAAATAGAAAAACAATTAAATATCCCAATTGAATCTTTGGTTAGCTTAAGATAGAAATTGTGTGTTAATTAAGTATGGGAGAATTGTGGAACAAGGGTTAATAAGAGAATGTGTCATGATAAAATAATAGGAATTTGCGTACCTACTCATGTGAAACTATGAAAATTTAAAATCCATGTGCATTGATAAGATATTTTTATTTTACAAAAAAAATTTCAATAAATAAGTAAATAAATAAGGGGACAAAATTACCCTAATGTTAAGTTAATGAAAAATCAATGCATATGTGATACAAGTTAAGAGAAAAGTTGATACATGAGTATGTGAAATATGCAAAAGTGGGATAATTATGGGTAGCTAGGCGTGATTCTAGAGTTATATAGAGTGTATTTATATTAGGTGAGAGCTTGGTTAGTCAAAGATTCAATTTATAGCTCACTTAGCCATATATATACCTTTACCCTTACCTTAGCCCCATTATAACCTTGAAAAAGACCTCATGATGTTTGCATTGGTACATTAAATATTGTTGATTGGTTAAGTGAAGAACAAAGTTTAGAAAGCATGATTAGAGAAGAGTAGAGTGATTAACCTATACACTTGAGAGACTAGAGTGCATATACACCATCAGTGAGGGTTCAATGCTTGATTCTATGCTCCCTGCTTTCATGAGCTATCTTCTTACAAGTTTACCTGTCTTTTACTGTATGATTTGAGTTATTGGAATCCATCTTATATTTGTTCTTAAAAGATTTCTTTACTTTTAACCAAGTAGGAAAAAAACATTCTGCATGTAGTTGCATTCATATAGATAGGTTGCATTTCATACATCATACCATTCCTCTTTACTCCTTTATAACTTCTCTTGAGTTTAGCATGAGGACATGCTAATGTTTAAGTGTGGGGAGGTTGATAAACCACTATTTTATGGTTTATATTGTGCTAAATTGAGTGGTTTTTCATCCATTATTCTCACGCTTATTGTTACAGCCCAGACCACCCGCTAGCACGATATTGTCCGCTTTGGCACCCAAGGCCTCACGGTTTTGCCTTTGACGATAGGGATGATAGCCGAAACCCCCCACACTCACTCGTCAAAACGCGTCATGCTAGGGAGAGGTATCCACACCCTTATAAGGCATGCTTCGTTCCCCTCCCCAACCGATGTGGGCCTTACAATCCACCCCCCTAAGGGAGTCCAGCACCCTCGCTGGCACATCGATCCGGGTTCTGGCTTTGATACCATCTGTAATAGCCCAGACCACCCGCTAGCACGATATTGTCCGCTTTGGCACCCAAGGCCTCACGGTTTTGCCTTTGACGATAGGGATGATAGCCGAAACCCCCCACACTCACTCGTCAAAACGCGTCATGCTAGGGAGAGGTATCCACACCCTTATAAGGCATGCTTCGTTCCCCTCCCCAACCGATGTGGGCCTTACACTTATTCATAGAAATCGAATGTTTTATGTTTTCCTTCCTGATTTTGTGCTATGATTGAAAATATGCTTCTTTGACCTTAATTTTATTAATATTAATTCTCCATTTATACCATTCGATTCCTTGATATGTGTGTTAATTATTTTCAGAGATTACAGGACAGGAATGGCTTGGAGGATGGAAAGGAAGCATGCAAGTGGAAGGAATACAAGAAGTTGAAGGAACTGCAAAGCTGTCAGCCTGACCCTCTCGCACTAAAACAGTCATAACTTGAGCTACAGAGGTCCAAATGATACAGTTCTAGTTGCGTTGGAAAGCTAACATCTGGGGCTTCGATTTGATATATAATTTGTCATAGTGGCCGTACAGATAAGAGACGCGAATGCGTGCTCCACACAGATGCATCGCAGTGACAAAAATCAGCGTGTTTGAATTCGCAACCAGCAAATTCTGGGTTGTTTCTGACCCAGTTCTCGGCCCAGAAAACACAGATTAGAGGCTATAAAGTGGGGGAATACATCCGAATAATGGAAGCAAGCTTTAATATACACCATTTTAGGATTAGATGTAGTTTTGGAGAGAGAGGCTCTCTCCTCTCTCTTAGGAATTAGGATTTAGGATTTAGATTTTTAGGATTAGGATTCCTCGCAGTTTATGGTTATTTCTTCATTCCAGGTTCAATGTTCCTTAATTTATGTTTCTCTTCTACTTTCAGATACTCTAATGCTTTTACTTGCTAATTACTTATGTTGACAAATTGGCTTATGAACTTTTCCATGTTAAGATTTGAATGTTCTATTTAATATAATTTGAGGTATTTCAGAATTAAGATTGCTTTGATTTATTTATGTTATAGATATTTTCAATTTAATTTAAGATTTATTCACCTTTTTCTTTGGTTAATTAATTGGAGACACTTGAGTTATCAAACTCCTTGTTGATTGAAAATTGGAATTCTTTGCTGATTGATTTGAATTCCAATAACTCTAGTCTATTCTTAGGAATTGACTAGGACTCGAGGAATCAAATTGATTCATCCACTTAACTTACCTTCATAGTTAGAGGTTAATTAAAGTGGGAGCAAAATCCAATTCTCATCACACTGATGCACGGGAACTTGTCTCTCAACAAATTTCCTTCGGCAAGTATACCGAATTGTCGTCAAGTAAAAACTCACAGTAGAGTGAGGTCGAATCCCACAGGGATTGATTGGTCAAGCAACTTTAATTGGAAGAATGTTCTAGTTGAGCTAAGCAGAAAGTGAGTTGAGAATTGCAGGAAATTAAATGGCGGGAAAGTAAATAGCAGAAAATAAATGACGAGAAGTAAATTGCAAAATCTTAAATGGGGAAGGGAAGTTTAGCATGAAAGTAAATGGCAATAAGTAAAGAGAATAGGTAAGATCAGAAATGGGGAATTCATTGGTCTTAGGAGATGTTGCATTCTCCAGATCAAGTTTGTTTTCATCTCTTCCTCAATCAATGCATTCATTGATCTCCTTGGCAATCTTAAGTGATTGAATTCTAATTCCTTGGTAATTCAATCTCTCAAATCAGATCAATAGCCAATTCCTTGGTCTAATTGCTCATAAGAAGAGATGAAGTGTGGTCACTGATTATACCACATGTATTTCCAAATCAAAGTATTGGGAGAATTATATGTCACCATATCCGCCCAAACCCCAATTTGGTCCAACATGAGAAAATATTTCTAGCATGATCTCTTCATTCCTTTTCCAAGGTTCAGAAGAGATCCAAGTATGAATAGCTTCTTTTCCAAGATAACTACTCAATTAGACAAAGATTGAAAGTTTTCTAGTAAAATCAAGAGAAAAGAAAGAAGAAGGATTATGAAAACTATTATTGATCCATCAAATTACAACAGAGCTCCCTAACCCAATGAAAGTGGTTTAGTTGTTCATAGCTCTGGGAATGGAAAGCAAAGATGGAGAGTACATTCTGAAAGTTAAACTAGAAGTGCAGAGAAAGTAAAATACAGAGAGTAATTCTAATAATACCAAAAGCTCCTTTTCTAGTTCAAAGCTACTCCTATATATACTACTCTTCTGATATTCTAGTTGATTCTTCAAGTCTTGGATATGGGCCTTTGGATCTTGAGTTGAAGCAGTTATCTTCTTCAGTGGGCTCAGCTTTACTTGCAGAGAAAGTGTGAAGTAGGCAGGGACTTTAGCTTAGGGCGTTAGTGGTGTTAACGTTAAGTGAAAATGTGGGGTTGAGAACGTTAGTGACAATCACCTTTTTCACTAACGTTTCTAACCCAAAGTGGTCCACGTTAACTTCAATGTTAGTGGCACTAACGTGACTACTAACGTTAACCCTTGGCCCTTCACAAATGTTACTGGGGTTTACCTTTTTCAATAACGTTAAGAGTACCCCTTTCTCCCTACGTTAGAGTTCACGTTAGAATAGTTAACGTGGCTTTTAATGTAGGCTTGCCAAATCTTCGAGAGCGTTAGTGACACTAACCTTTGTCACTAATGCTTCAGAACGCCCCTACTTCCCAAGTTAGAGTTCACGTTAACTAGGTTAACGTGACTTCTAACGTGGTATTGATAGCCATC
>NC_029788.2:34582389-34583150 GCF_000816755.2 Arachis ipaensis
TTGGTGATTCTTGCTCCCTCCACGTTAGAGTCCACGTTAACTAGGTTAACGTGGCTTTTAATGGAGCCAATATGGGCTTAGTCCAACGTTAGTGACAAAGGTGAGTGTCACTAACGTTGGCATCATCTCTTCTTCTTCCATGTTAGAGCTTACGTTAACTAAGTTAACGTTGCTCTTAACGTGGCCAATTGCCCCTTTTGGAACGTTAGTGGCACTTACTTTTACCACTAACGTTGGAGTTCTACTTCTTTTCCACGTTAGCTTCCACGTTAAGATAGTTAACGTGGCAACTAACGTGGGCTATGATGGCTCACGAAGGCGTTATTGGCAATCACTCCATGTTAATCTAATTAACGTGGCAACGAACGTGGCTCATAGTGGCTCAATCCAACGTTAGTGACAAAGGTGGGTGTCACTAACGTTGGTGATTCTTGCTCCCTCCACGTTAGAGTCCACGTTAACTAGGTTAACGTGGCTTTTAACGTAGCCAATATGGGCTTAGTCTAACATTAGTGACAAAGGTGAGTGTCACTAACGTTGGCATCATCTTCTTCTTCCACGTTAGAGCTCACGTTAACTAAGTTAACGTTGCTCTTAACGTGGCCAATTGCCCCTTTTGGAACGTTAGTGGCACTTACTTTTACCACTAACGTTGGAGTTCTACTTCTCTTCCACTTTAGCTTCCACGTTAACATAGTTAACGTGGCAACTAACGTGGGCTATGATGGCTCACGAAGGCGTTATTGGCAATCACTTTTCTC
>NC_029788.2:34583427-34587803 GCF_000816755.2 Arachis ipaensis
TCACGAAGGCATTATTGGCAATCACTTTTCTCATTAACGTTGCAAGCTAGCCTTCATTCCACGTTAGTGGTCACGTTAGCTAGACTAACGTGGCTGCTAACGTGGTTCTTGCTTACTTCCTTTATCCTAAAATCAAGCAATAAAGTGTATCAAAGCTCTGATCCAAGTTATGAGACATGCATCATTCAATTTGTCCTTTAATTCATGCATAATTCTCATAAAATCATGTAAAATTCACAATGTTTGCCTGAATCAAGATGTAAGTGATTATTTACCCAAAACTTGCTTATTTCATAAGAAAATGCATGAAACTACCTTAAAACCATAAAGAAAAGGTCAGTGAAACTAGCCAAAATGCCCTGGCATCACAACACCAAACTTAAAGCTTGCTTGTCCCTAAGCAAGTACTGGAACAAGAGAATGATGAATGAAATGACAAGAGAAATGAATCATTATTGTGGAAGTCATGTTCTTGGTTTTATGGGGTTTCATGCATAGCAACTTAGGTTCATTCCTTTACTGGCTTTCAGACCTTTATCATGCCTTGGAATACTCACTTGATTGCACCCTTTGAGACTTTTATTTATTGATCCCTTTGTCTTTCCAAGGTTTATTTTTTCCTTAGGCTAAGTGTTCTGTGAGGGGGCGATTCTTTAAGATAAGCCCTTGTCCAACACTCCCGAACCAGTTGGTTCAAGGTGCTAGGTGTTGAAACACCCCTAAGGACTTACTCCCTCAAGTCTCTCTCTCCCATACATGCACACCACAGGCACATGGTTTGTTATTTTCTTTCCTTGAGGTCTTGGTGTCCAGCACCTCTTTGGGTTACTAGATGTTCTGTAGCAAGGTTGCTCTTGATAGTGGATTTTCAGTTGATAATCCCGGGTTAGTTAACCCAAGTTACCAAGTGATGAAGCACTCCTAAGAACTTATTCATCCAAGCAGATCCTTGGTACAAGAGCACCACAGACACATCCCTCAAGTTTCAAGCCCTTGGTGCCTAGCCTTATTCTTTATTAACTTTTCTTTCTTTTTCAACCCTTATTGTTTTTTTTCCTTTTTCTTATTAGGATCTTATTATTTAGCTAGTCTCATGGGGTGTGTTCCAAGCATATGATTCAAGACAGATAGTTGCCTTCCCACCTTGTTGGTGAACCAACTTAGCTAAGTGATTACTACACCACAAATTTAAAGACCTACTCCACAACTTGAACATCACTCTGGTCTTTCATAACATCTCTTTTTATTGGACTTAAAAGGACAAGCATACAATAAGCAAGATGAGAATGAAAATAGGCAATTTGACTAGCAAGCATAGACCTAGCAAAAGCAGACTTAAAGACAGAATTGAAAATTCCTAAGCTACTATGGAAGCATGTTCTATTTCATACATGATTTTCCTTATTTAAAAGACTTGAAAAAGAAAGATGGAACAATGAGGGAACTCCACCTCCTTTTACTCATGGGGTTGTTCGCGCTCTCCTTCTTGCTTGTCCTCTTTGTGTCCACTTGTGCTTCCTTGCATACGTGCCAGTCTAGCTTTTTTCCAATCTTCAAGTGCCTTCCTTACTGATTCATGACTCTTTTTCTATCCTCTCTCTTTCTTCTCGTGCTAATTCATCCTTCACTTCTTCATAGCTTATGATTCCCGGATGTAGTATAGGCAGTTGTCCGACTAAGTATCCGAGCCTGGCCTGAGTGTTCACCTGGTGTCCAGTCTGGCTCATGTAAACTCCTTCTGAAAATGCCCTGTGTTCATCGAAGAGTTCTGCCTGTTCTAATTGTTTCCGATGCATTTCATGTATGTGTGCACCTTGATGTGCTTGGATGTTGATTAGCTTTTGAATGGCTTCTTGTTGTTGATCCTGCCTTTGTTCCAACCTGTGGAAGGATTCTCTCCATTGTTTTCCTTGCTCCAGTTGCTGCTCCATCAATTGTCTTTGCCACTCCCCTTGTTGATTCATCCATCTAGATAGTGACTCTTCTTGACCATTTATCAACTGTAGGTGAAGCTCTTTCTGTGTCCCTTGATTTTCCAAGTATTGTCTAGATAAGCAATCAATGGCTTCCTGTAGTTGGTGCATGTCCAAAGGGGCTTGCTCCTCTAGGTTCTGTCCTTCTACCACTTGGTGCACTGGCCTCTTTCTTATCCTTCGTTGGGGTAGGGGAGATGCAACAGCATACATACGCCGGACAGTAATTGGGATACCAACTTTTATCCATTCGGGGTTTTCATCTTCGAACACCACCCCTGCCTTGTCACACAGGTGGAAAATGGTGCTGGGATAGCCTAACCTTCCCCCAGAATCACTTTTCTCAGCCATCTTCCTAATGCCTTGGGCTATGAGTTCATGCACCTTGATCTCTCCCCCCTTAAGTATATATTGCACCATTGTTGCTCTCTTAAGATTCACCTTTGAATTGTTTCCGGCAGGGAGGATAGATCTCCTTACAATTTTGAACCACCCCTTTGCTTCAGGGGTGAGATCACCTCTTTTTATGAATTTTGGCTTCCCATTGGGATCTCTCACCCAATCCGCTCCTTGTACGCAGATATCTTTCACAATTTGGTCATAATTAGGACTACCATCTATTCGGGATTGATAGCTTTCTTCCTCGAATGGTATGGTTCGTAGCTTTAACACCCTCATGATGCTCATGGGACTAAAATTCATAGTTACTCCTCTCACAAAGCTTATAAAAGATTCCTCTTTCCTATCATACCTCACTGCATTTGTGTAAAACTCTCTTACGAGGGTTGCATTTATCCTCGCGGTGACTGGATTGGTGAGGAGCTCCCATCTTTTCTTTTCTACCTTCTCTGTGATTTCAGGGCACTCAGTTTTCTTGACTTGAAAGCCTAGCTCATATATGATCTCCTTATCAACCATCCATCCAAATTGAAGTGCATGGTAAAAAGTTCTAAACTTTTTTTCATCGAAGGGGCGTTGCTCCATAGGCTCCTTCCCCTTTCTTCTTTTAGAGCTTGATGATGCCATGAGTAAGAGTTGATGTGTGAAAATGTTGAGGGGTTGTGGATAAGTGGTGGAATTCGGTTGGGCTTGGATAGGGTGTAGCTTGGAGAATTGTACTTCGAGAGTGAGAAGTTTGAAGAAGTGGTTGTTGGAATGTGAAGGGAAGTACGGACTAGGAATCACTTATATAGGAAAATGATGAGTAAATGAAAGGTGTGGATTGATGGGGTGGTTGTGTGATGGACGGATGGGGTTTTGCATAGGATGAGCACAAGGATCATCAACTTTATGATGGGGTTGGTTCAGTTTCCAAGCTTGTTCTCCTTCCAATGTTGCATGACAACAATTTCCAATGCAATCCCCCTGGAGACACGTGTATAATCTTCTCTTTTTGTGGTGGCCGAACCCTTCAATTGCCCCATCAATTCTCCTTTAAAATAAAAGAAATGTGATTAAAATAAAACTTGTGGAAAGTGGCGGCAAAATTTAAAAGACAAGAAAGAGTAACTACTTTTTAAAATTGTTGTTGTCAACTACTAAGTGCTATTCACAAATGCAAACCAACTGACTAATTAAATTTCCATGTATGCAACCTTAGTGACACCAAACTTAGTTTGTGGCAATGTGGTGTAAGATGATTTGTTCAAGGTGCTAAGAGTGACATGCTATGAGCTGCATTCATGTCCTCTTAATGTGCCTTGAACACCAAACTTGTTCTTCACTATATGTTGCATAAAAGGATTTATTCAAGGATATGTCAAAGTTAATTTGCGATCCATGAACCTTGCTTTATTAACTACTTTAAAAGTATGTAAAACATGGGTTGCCTCCCATGAAGCGCTTCTTTAGTGTCACTAGCTTGACGTTCTTCCTTTGTCAGGGTGGTTGGTAATGCTTCAAATCTTCCCCCTTGCAGTAAACCTGTCTCCATTGGCTTCATCAATGATCTCTACATGTTCTAGGGAGAGAACTTTATTGATGGTGAAAACCTTAGGTAACTGAGATGGGATGGTGGGGAGATGAGGTGGGATATCTAGGAAGTAAGCTGAGATCACTTTATCCCCTGGAGAGAAATCTTCTGTAGGGATCTTTTTGTTCCTCCATCTCCTTGGTATCTTCTTCTTTGTTTCTCTTGCTGTTATCCTGCTCTTTGTGGTCTCTTTTCCTAGGGAGATTTTGTTGCTGGTCCCATATGATTCTGGTGGTTTTGGCTCCACTTGAGTTTCCTTAGCTGTGACAGCTGCTGATTATTTTGTTCATCACCCAAAGGAATTCCTGAGTGTACAACTTGTGCCTCAATGCTTGTTTCTCCCACCATTGCTCTGTCATGCTCTGTCCTTAGTTCCTTGCCTTCCTGACTTGCTTCTTGTGAGGGTTTGAAGACATTGAAGGTGAGTTGTT
>NC_029788.2:34587846-34613015 GCF_000816755.2 Arachis ipaensis
TCAGTCTCCTTATCACTTATAGTAACCATCTTGCAATCTTCCCATCTGACTTTCTTTGCTTTACCTCTCGGATTTTTCTCTGTGTCACTTGGAAAGCTATCAGTAGGTTTGGGAATCTTCTCAGATAGGTATCCCACTTGAATTTCCAGCCTCTTGATGGTGTCTCCCTGATTCTTGATATTGGCTTGCACCTCCTCTTTGAACACCTTGTTATCTTGAATCTCCTTGCATATGCCTTCAAGTAGAGTCTCAATCCTTGATAGTCTTTCTTCCAATGATGGAGAGTTGAGATTGGAAGGATGAGAAGGGCCATTTTGACATTGGTATGGATGTTGAGAAGTGTTGTTGGGTGGGTGTTGGTATGACCTCTGTGTGGAGTGTTGGTGAGTTGCATTGTTGTTGAGGTTGTGGCGTCTCTGATCTTGGCCTTGGTCTTGTTGATTTCCCCACCCAAAGTTTGGGTGGTTCCTCCAACCACGATTATACGTTTTGGAGTATGGGTCATGGTTCTGCCTAGGTGAATTCCCAATGTAGTTGGCTTGTTCCTGATCACCCTCTGCTTCTTCATTCACTCCTTCTTGGGTTGCTGCTGAAGTGGTGATTGCTGCTACTTGATTCCTCTCCATCTTCTTGGTGAGGTCAGCTAATTACTTGGTAATTTTCTTGTTTTGAGCTAGCAGTGCATCCACATTGTTCAGCTCCATCACTCCTCTAGTATTGCCTCTTTCAGAAGCATAGAAGTAGTCATTCTCTGCTACAGTCTCAATGACATCTATGGCTTCTTCAATGGTCTTCTTCTTGTTTAGAGATCCCCCGGATGAGTGGTCTACTGCCTTCTTTGATTCATACAAAAGGCCTTCATAGAACATGTGCAACTGCACCCATTCATTGAACATATCTGGCGGGCATCTTCTTGTCAAGTCTTTAAACCTCTCCCATGCTTCATATAGAGTCTCACCATCCTGCTGCCTGAAGGTTTGTACCTCAGCTCTCAACCTGTTGATCCGTTGAGGAGGATAGAATCTTGCCAAGAACTTGTTCACCACATCTTCCCAGGTTGCTAAACTCTCCTTTGGAAAGGATTCCAGCCATTTAGATGCTTTGTCCTTGAGTGAGAAGAGAAACAGAAGTAGTCTATAGGTGTCAGGATGAACACCATTAGACTTCACAATATCGCATATCCTCAGGAAGGTGGTTAGATGTTGATTGGGGTCTTCTTGGACACTTCCTCCGAATGAACAATTGTTCTGAACAAGGGTGATGAGCTGTGGCTTTAGTTCAAAGTTGTTGGCATGTATGGTTGGCCTTTGGATGCTACTTCCATAGTTTCTTGGGTTTGGGTTGATGTAAGAACCCAAAACTCTTCTCTCTTGTCCATCCTGATGCGCTGGACCTTCTCTGCCATGGTTGTGAGCTTCTTCTTCATGATGGTTCTCCATATTCTCCTCCATGTCTGGTTCAAAGTACTCTTCCTCTTCCTCAGCACCAATTACTCTCTTTCCTCTTGCTTCCCTCCTTAATCTAAGGAAGGTCCTCTCAGGTTCAGAATCAAAGGAAGTTGAAGCCCCGCTTCTTCTACCTGTCATACAACCAACAAAGCAAAAACAAGAGAGATAGATGCAGACAGTAATTTCTACAGAAATGCTATTAGTGTGAGTGATGCAATATATCAAACAGTTAGTGGGTTAGTGACTGAATTGTAAATAACTATGAAAATGGGTAGGGGAAAGGGAAGAAAATAGCTAAACAGAAAGTATATTACTCAAATGAACTTAAATCAAACAAAATAAAAACAAATGCTCAATCTAGTTATCCACAAATTTAATCATTATTGATACAAAATCAATCCCCAGCAACGACGCCATAAACTTGATGCACGGGGACTTGTCTCTCAACAAATTTCCTTCGGCAAGTATACCAAATTGTCGTCAAGTAAAAACTCACAGTAGAGTGAGGTCGAATCCCACAGGGATTTATTGGTCAAGCAACTTTAATTGGAAGAATGTTCTAGTTGAGCTAAGCAGAAAGTGAGTTGAGAATTGCAGGAAATTAAATGGCGGGAAAGTAAATAGCAGAAAATAAATGACGAGAAGTAAATTGCAGAATCTTAAATGGGGAAGGGAAGTTTAGCATGAAAGTAAATGGCAATAAGTAAAGAGAATGGGTAAGATCAGAAATGGGGAATTCATTGGGCTTAGGAGATGTTGCATTCTCCGAATCAAGTTCGTTTTCATCTCTTCCTCAATCAATGCATTCATTGATCTCCTTGGCAATCTTAAGTGATTGAATTCCTATTCCTTGGTAATTCAATCTCTCAAATCAGATCAATAGCCAATTCCTTGGTCTAATTGCTCATGAGAAGAGATGAAGTGTGGTCACTGATTATACCACATGTATTTCCAAATCAAAGTATTGGGAGAATTATATGTCACCATATCCGCCCAAACCCCAATTTGGTCCAACATGAGAAAACATTTCTAGCATGATCTCTTCATTCCTCTTCCAAGGTTCAGAAGAGATCTAAGTATGAATAGCTTCTTTTCTAAGATAACTACTCAATTGGATGAAGATTGAAAGCTTTCTAGTAAAATCAAGAGAAAAGAAAGAAGAAGGATTATGAAAACTATTATTGATCCATCAAATTACAACAGAGCTCCCTAACCCAATGAAAGGGGTTTAGTTGTTCATAGCTCTAGGAATGGAAAGCAAAGATGGAGAGTACATTCTGAAAGTTAAATTATAAGTGCAGAGAAAGTAAAATACAGAGAGTAATTCTAATAATGCCAAAAGCTCCTTTTCTAGTTCAAAGCTACTCCTATATATACTACTCTTCTGATCTTCTAGTTGATTCTTCAAATCTTGGATATGGGCCTTTGGATCTTGAGTTGAAGCAGTTATCTTCTTCAGTGGGCTCAGCTTTACTTGCAAAGAAAGTGTGAAGTAGGCAGAGACTTTAGCTTAGGGCGTTAGTGGTGTTAACGTTAAGTGAAAATGTGGGTTTGAGAATGTTAGTGACAATCACTTTTTTCACTACCGTTTCTAACCCAAAGTGGTCCACGTTAACTTCAACGTTAGTGGCACTAAGGTGACCACTAACGTTGACCCTTGGCCCTTCGCAAACATTACTGGGGTTTACCTTTTTCAATAACGTTAAGAGTACACCTTTCTCCCTACATTAGAGTTCACGTTAGAATAGTTAACGTGGCTTTTAACGTAGGCTTGCCAAATCTTTGAGAGCGTTAGTGACACTTACCTTTGTCACTAATGCTTTAGAACGCCCCTACTTCCCACGTTAGAGTTCACGTTAACTAGGTTAACGTGACTTCTAACGTGGTATTGATAGCCATCTCCAACGTTAGTGACAAAGGTGAGGGTCACTAACGTTAGCATCATCTTCTTCTTCCACGTTAGAGCTAACGTTAACTAAGTTAACGTGGCTCTTAACATGGCCAATTGCCCCTTTTGGAACGTTAGTGGCACTTACTTTTACCGCTAATGTTGGAGTTCTACTTCTCTTCCACGTTAGCTTCCACGTTAACGTAGTTAACGTGGCAACTAACGTGGGCTATGATGGCTCATGAAGGCGTTATTGGCAATCACTTTTCTCATTAACGTTGCAAGCTAGCCTTCATTCCACGTTAGTGGTCACGTTAGCTAGACTAACGTGGCTGCTAACGTGGTTCTTCCTTGCTTCCTTTATCCTGAAATCAAGCAATAAAGTGCATCAAAGCTCTGATCTAAGTTATGAGACATGCATCATTCAATTTGTCCATTAATTCATGCATAATTCTCATGAAATCATGTAAAATTCACAATATTTGCTTGAATCAAGATGTAAGTGATTATTTACCCAAAACTTGCTTATTTCCTAAGAAAATGCATGAAACTACCTTAAAACCATAAAGAAAAGGTGAGTGAAACTGGCCAAAATGCCCTGGCATCACACACCTGATAAGGATAACTAGGATAGAACCTCAATTTCTTATACCTTGCCAAGAGATTTTATTATTATTATTTTTTTTTCCTCGTCATTTAAATTACTTGTTCCTTATTTTCAAAAACCCAAAAATATACTGTTTTACATAACCAATAATAAATCATACCTCCTTGCAATTCCTTGAGAAGACGACCCGAGGTTTGAATACTTCAGTTATAAATTTTATTGGGTTTGCTTAAGTGACAACCAAAATTTTTTGTAAGAAAGGAATTCTTGTCGGTCTAGAAGCTATACTTACAACGGAAATTTATTGTGAAAATTCTAGATCGCGCGAGAGTTTCGTTCTTTAGTGTGCTGCACAGAAAAGAGGATGAAGGAGGGGCTGGTGGCTGCGCAGCATGAAGGAGAAATGTTTTAGGGGATGGGTGTGACAAAATTAGGGTTAGGAGTAATTTAGTAATTTTAATAAAATTAGGGTAATAGAGTAATTGAAACCCAAATTTTAATCCAATAATAATATCTATAAAAATACTATTTAATTATTAATTTACAAATTTATTTTCAAATAGATACTTGATGTGGGCGGAAATTGGCGAGTTAAGAATGATTATAAAATATGCGTTGCAAGTATAGTTCTCAACCAACCAGAAATCCGCTTATCAATTTAAAAGGGTGTCACAGAAATTAAAATTTAAATACTGGGAGTATGAATCCCAGGTCGTCTCCCAACGAGTTGCAGAAAAGTGTGCTATTTTATTAATCAGATGTTTTCAAAAAGGTTAGGGAATTAAAGAAAGACATGATAAATAATGATCAAAAGATTAATTAAAAATAAAAGTAATTCTTGTATTAATAAATGCTAAAATAATCCAATAGTAAAATTAAGTAAATTAAGGAACATGGAAGAGTAAGAGACAAGTAAAGAGAACGAACTAGAATGTCGAAGTCTTGATGAGGCAATAACTCTTCTCAATATCCCAATGCAAAAACAATGAAAATAAGAAATCCTAAAAACTATGAATGTGTAGAGAGAAAACCTAGAGGAGAGAAAAACTAGATCTAAAAACTAAAATTTTGCGGAATGAATGTTGTTGTTGGTTTCTGCCTGTTCCCTGGCTCTAGTCTACTTTTTTGGGCCGAAAACTGGGTCAAAATAGAGCCCAAAATCGCCCCCAGCAATTCTGCAGATTATGCAGATCGCGCATGTCACGCGATCGCGTCATTCATGCGGACGCGTCATTCGGCGTTTTGCTTCTCCACGCGGACGCGTCGTCCACGCCTCCGCGTCGCTTGTGATATTCTATGCCGAGCGGTCGCGTGATCCATGCGGCCGTGTCAATGCGATTTTCTATCTTTCGCGCGGTCGCGTGATCCATGCAGCCGCGTTACTTCTCACTGGTCATCTCCTCAATTCCTTGTGTTCCTTCCATTTTTGCAAGCTTCCTCTCCAATATCCAACTCATTCATGCCCTATAAAGCCTGAAACACTTAACACACAGATCACGGCATCGAATGGAATAAAGGAGAATTAAAATACATAATCAAAAGTCTCTAGGAAGCAAGTTCCCGATCATGTAATAAATTTAGGAAGGAAATATAAATGCATGCTGATTATATGAATAAGTGGGTAAAGATCATGATAAAACCACACAATTAAACACAATATAAACCATAAAATAGTGGTTTATCAACCTCTCCACACTTAAACATTAGCATGTCCTCATGCTTAGTTGAAGGAGATAAAATAAATAAGTAGGAACATGTGAAACTCATGCAATGCAATGCAACCTATATATGTAAATGCAACTATATGATTCTTGTCCACTTGATCAAAAGTAAATAAGTTCTTCAAAAATAATTACAAATCAAATTCCACTAATTCAATTCTTATATAGTAAGAACAGCTAGAAATGCAAGAAGACAACTCATGAAAGCAGGGAACATATAATTTCAAAAATTGAACCCTCACTGAAGATGTATGCACACTCTAATCTCTCTAGTGTATAGGGTAATTACTCTATCCTTCTCTAATCATGCTTTCTAAATTTTTGTTCTTCTTCTAACCAATCAACAACATTTAATATACCAATGCAAACATCATGAGGTCTTTTCAAGGTTGTAATGGGGCCAAGGTAAGAGTAAGGATATATATATGACTAAGTAAGCATATAAATTGAATCTTTAATTAACCCAAGCTTTCGCCTAACCTCTATGTATATTCTATATAACTTTAGGATGCATACCTAGCTACCCAGAAATTCCTTTCACATTTCTTACTCATGTTTCAACCTTTTATTTTAATTTTATCATACATGCATTGACCTTTGAATTCTTAACTTAACATTAGGGTAATTTTGTCCCCTTATTTATTTATTGAAAAAATTTTTTTAACATAAAAATAAACATAGCTTATCAATGCACATAGATTTTTAATTCTTATAGTTCCACATGAGTAGGTATCCAAATTCCCATTATATTATCATAACACATTCCCTTATTATCTTTTGTTCCCACAACTTTCCATACTTGATTGACTCACACAATTCTATCTTAAGCTAACCAAAGATTCAATTTGGGATACATAATTGTTTTTCCGCTTAAGGCTAGTAATGTGGTAACATATAGAACAAATGGGATTTAAAGGCTCAAAGTGGCTAACAAAGGTAATTGAAAGGGTAGGCTTAATTTGGATAAGTAAGCTAAACAAATAATGGCCTCAATCATATGCAATCATATAAATATAATAAACATTGGACATATAGGATGAAACAAAATATAGATTACAATCATAGAGAAGTAAACACACAAGAATAAAATAATTATGGTTAAATAATGTAACCATTCATAAAGGCTCAAATCTCACAGGTTGTGTGTTCTTTAGCTCAAAAATCATGTTCCAAATACAACTTCAAGCAAATTTAACATAAAAGTTTTAATTAAAATTAGTGAAATTTTGTTCCAAAGATAGGGTCTTAGAAGAAACTTATTGTCTTTTCAATCAAGCAGAACATGCATGCAACTAATCTATTACTATGCAATTTATCCTATTCTACAAAAGAAAAATCTAACTAAATATCCTAATTTATTGGTGTTTAGGGAAGAGAAATTACCTCCGGAAGTCAGGTACTGACCGACCTCCCCACACTTAAAGATTTGCACCGTTCTCGGTGCCATCTGTCAGGAACAAAGGTGGGTTGGTAGCAGTATCTCCATCGTCGGGGCCATCATGGCTCCCTGTGCTGGTAAAGGAAGTGGAGTCCGGGTTCCTGCCGATCCAACTTTTCAAGTATCTGATGGAGCAGTTAGGCTGTTGTAGGCGCCTGTGGTGTTGAAAAAGAAATATCTTCAACTGGTTCAGTAGGTTGGCTAAAAGTGGCTGCTGGAAGTCTAAGGTACTTCCCATTGGGGACATACTGATCATCCCGTGGAAGCATGGCTTTGGTGTCCCCAGCTCTGTAGGAGACTCCGGCGGCTAAGACAAGATCTGAGACCAGGGCGGGGAATGGTAAGTTGCCCGCAATTTGTATGTGTCCCATGGCATTCCGGATATGTCTTGGTAGATTCAAAGGTTGGTCTGTAAGGATGCACCATAGTAGAACGGCCATGTCTGCAGTGAAGGAGGATTCGTGAGTGCTCAGAAAGACGTAATGGGACATGATCTGTGCCCATACGCGAGCCTCCAAGGTAAGTGCTGAAGCCGAAATTCTCTTAGGGCGGGTACGATGGTATCCGTAGATCCATCTGCTGCCAGGTAGTGCGATAACTCTGAGAACAGTATCCCAGTCAAATTGGTACATCTGGCGCTTGAGTGCGGGTTCTTGAAAGGCATCAAATCCTTCTGGAATAGGGGGAAGACTTAGAACTTTTTGAATGGCCTCTTCTGTAATGGGGACTTGTTTGTGACAGACATAGACAGACTGCAGGGTTGGTAGGTGGAAGTTGGAGTAAAACTCGACTACCCAAGAAAGATTGACCTGCCTTGGCTGTCTTTGTAGGAAATTCCATTGTCTTCGTGCAATCTGCGGCTCAACAAATGTAGCAATATGGTTTAGAAGGAGAAGAAGGTATTCGTTGTTGTAATTCCTTTCTGCCAGGATGGGGAACATCTGCTCACAGTAGCGATTGGAGAATCGCGCAGTGTCCTTTGCTGGGAAGGCTCTTTCTTTATCATCAACTTTTATAATCCTCTTAATTTTCTTTGTTGAGGGCTTAACCGCAGTTGAAGAGGGTTCTACCACTAATGCTCTTTTCGTTCCTATTCTTGCTGGTTGTTTGGGAGTGGCTTTCTCCTTTCCTTTCTTGGTGGCCATCCTGAAAAAGGGAAGAGAAAGAAAATTAAATTCAAAGAGATAGAGCAAGGAAGAGAACAGAAAAGGATGGTTATGAATGCACATTTAAAGGTAAATGATGTTAACACATGGTCATGAATGCATGTGAAAAGTCATTAATGGAAGATAGCTAGCGTATATGATGACAAGTAAATGCAAGGTGTTTATTGGCATGCTGGCAAAGGCATGAGTAGCATAGATCAAGCATTACTCGTAACAAACCATCACGTTTGTATTGACAATTAATTTCCAATTAATATAATAGTAAAGGGAATTTGTGAAAAGCAAGCATTGAATAGTAGGATAATGTAGAAAGATGCATAATGTCATATTGGCTTTTTCACAAACACATAGCATGCATGGAAAATAGGGTAAGGAAAGTATTAAATTAAACATGCAAGCAACCCTTTAAAAAGTAATATATAATTGCCAAACAAATTTAGAACAATCCACAAGCATATAATGAGAATTAATGACTCAAATAAATTTCCAACACCAAGTAAAAAGGAAAAAGAAAGAAAAAAAAATATGAATAATGAAAGTAGAACGAAAAGAAAAGAAGATAACATATAAAAATAAGAAGAATAATAGAAAAGTAAGGAGGGAAGGAGAAAAAGAAAAACCTTGTTAATGGGGGTGAGAGAGAGAGAAAGCGTAAAAAGTGAGAAAGAAGGAAGAAGGAAGGAAGGGAAGAAAAAGAGATAAGGAGGGAAAAGAGAAAATAGGATTTGGGGAGAAAAAGAAAAGATAATTGGCAAATCAGGAAAACTGTGCGGTGCAAGCGACGCAGTCGCGTGGGGCACGCGGTCGCGCGACTTGCGTTGAAACTTGATTGATGCGGACGCGTTGGTCACGTGGTCGCGTCGGTCACGCGGTCGCGTGACCCGTTTTAGGCTAATGGCGCGAGGGTAGCCTCGCACTCGCACAACTCTCTGTTCAAAATCATATTAGTGCCAAATTTTGGGTGACGTGATCGCATGGGGCATGCGATCGCGTGAGTGGTCAATTATTGGAGTACGATGCGGACGCGTGGGGCACGCGATCGCGTGAGAGGGACTGCGCGTCCAGCGCTAGTCCAGCACCACTCTAGCACAACTTTCAGGTGTGCACCATTTTGACGTCGAAATCTTGGTCACGCGGTCGCGTGGGAGGCCATTATTCCCATATGACGTAGTCGCGTCGGCGATGCGGTCGCGTGGGACAATTTGTGCCATTGGCACGCCTCCAGCCACGCTCTCACGTGACTCTCTATTCAATTTATTATTCTCTCCCACGCCTACGACGCGGACGCGTCAATGAGGTGGTCGCGTCGCGTGAATTTTTTTTTTTAAATAAAAGTATGGAAATGCAGATGCATGAAATGTACTAATGAAGAGAAGAGTTATTGAATAAGAAAACTAAAAATAAAGAAAATAACGATCATACCATGGTGGGTTGTCTCCCACCTAGCACTTTGCTTTAACGTCCGTAAGTTGGGCGCTCTACTAGCTCAGTCTTCGGCTTTGTGGGGATCTTCCAACAGGAAGATCTCAAGCTCCTTGTTTTTCTTCAGCTTCTCGCCATGGTACAGCTTTAAACGATGTCCATTAACTTTGATAAGTTCAGAGCTTGAAGGATGGCTTAGGTGATAAACTCCGTACGGTTTGGCCTTCTCTACTCTGTATGGACCTTCCCATCTTGATCTCAACTTGCCTGGCATGAATGAGCCTCAGTTGAGATTTATAAAGGAGGACTAATCCCCAGGTTGGAACTCTTTCCTCTTGATGTGCTGATCATGTACAGCCTTCATCTTCTCCTTGTATAGTCTTGAGTTCTCATAAGCTTCTAGGCGAAGGCTCTCTAGTTCCTGCAATTGCAACTTCCTTTCAGCTCTGGCTTTTTCAATTCCCATGTTGCATTCCTTTACTGCCCAAAAGGCTTTGTGCTCTACTTCAACAGGGAGATGACAAGCTTTTCCATAAACTAAGCGGAAAGGACTCATCCCAATGGGTGTTTTGTATGCTGTTCTGTATGCCCAGAGTGCATCTTGTAGCCTGGTGCTCCAGTCTCTTCTATGAGGTTTGACTATCTTCTGCAAGATACGTTTTATCTCTCTATTTGACACATCGGCTTGCCCATTAGTCTGAGGATGGTAGGCTGTTGCAACTTTATGAATTATCCCATGCTTCTTCATTAGTCCTGTGAGTCTCTTGTTAAAAAAATGGGTGCCTTGATCGCTTACAATTGCTCGTGGTGATCCAAAGCGACAAATAATATGGTTTCTCACAAAGGAAACAACAGTGTTAGCGTCATCAGTGCGGGTAGGAATTGCTTCCACCCATTTGGAAACATAATCCACAGCTAATAATATATAGAAATAACTACTAGAATTCGGAAATGGACCCATGAAGTCAATGCCCCAAACATAAAAAATTTCACAGAAAAGCATAATTTGTTGAGGCATCTCATCCTTCTTGGATATATTACCAAATTTCTGGCATGGAAAACAAGATCTACAAAATTCAGCAGCGTCTCTAAAAAGAGTAGGCCACCAGAATCCACAGTCTAAGATTTTTCTAGCAGTTCTTTGAGGGCCAAAATGTCCTCCACTCTCAGATGAGTGACAGGCCTCTAAGATGGACTGGAATTCTGATTGAGGCACACACTGTCTAATTACCTGGTCAGTGCCACATCTCCATAAATATGGGTTATCCCATATATAATATTTAGACTCGCTTTTCAGCTTGTCTCTTTGATGCTTCGAAAAGTTTGAAGGAAAAGTGCGGCTAACTAGATAATTAGCTACAGGTGCATACCAAGGGACTATCTCAGATACTGCTTGCAGGTTATCAAATGGGAAATTATCAGCTATAGGAGTGGAGTCATCTGTAATATGTTCAAGGTGACTCAAGTGGTCTACCACTAAATTCTGGTTACCACTCCTGTCCTTAATTTCCAAATCAAATTCTTGTACTAGCAGTATCCAACGTATAAGCCTTGGTTTGGACTCCTTTTTAGCTAATAAATACTTTAGAGTTGTGTGGTCTGAATACACTACTACTTTAGTACCAAGTAAATAGGCTCGGAATTTATCCAGAGCAAAAATAATAGCAAGAAGCTCTTTCTCAGTAGTAGTGTAATTCGACTGAGCGGCATCTAAAGTTTTAGACGCATAAGCAATAACAAAAGGATCCTTACCTTCACGCTGAGCCAGTGCTGCTCCTACGGCATGGTTGGAAGCATCACACATTATTTCAAATGGTTGGCTCCAATCTATTCCTCTCACAATTGGGGCTTGAGTCAGTGCGGTCTTCAGCTTATCAAATGCTTGTTTGCAATTTTCACTGAACTCGAACTCAATATCTTTCTGCAGTAGCCTGGATAAGGGAAGTGCTACCTTACTGAAGTCCTTAATGAATCTTCTGTAAAAACCTGTATGGCCAAGGAACGAACGGACTTCCCTCATAGAAGAGGGGTAAGGTAAACTAGAAATAACATCCACCTTTACTGGATCTACAGAAATGCCAGTATTAGACACAACATGTCCTAGTACAATCCCTTGTTTAACCATAAAGTGACATTTTTCAAAATTTAATACAAGGTTTGTACTGACACATCTATCTAATACTCTAGATAATCCATCTAAGCAAAGGCTAAAGGAATCGCCATAAACACTAAAATCATCCATAAAAACTTCCATGCAGTCCTCAATAAGATCAGAGAAAAGACTCATCATGCACCTCTGAAAGGTAGCTGGTGCATTGCACAAGCCAAAGAGCATTCTCTTGTAAGCATAAGTCCCAAAAGGACATGTAAAAGTGGTCTTTTCCTGATCTTCAGGAGCTATATAAATCTGGAAATAACCTATGTAACCATCTAGAAAACAATAATGTGATTTACCTGACAGGCGATCCAGCATTTGATCAATGAATGGAAGAGGATAGTGATCCTTACGGGTTGCTTGGTTGAGGCGTCTGTAGTCAATGCAGACCCTCCAGGCGTTCTAAACTCTGGTTGTCAGGAGCTCTCCATGCTCATTCTTCACTACAGTGACTCCAGACTTCTTTGGCACTACTTGTACTGGGCTCACCCATTCACTGTCTGAGATGGGGTAGATGATGTCTGCCTCTAGTAGTCTGGTCACTTCCTTCTTGACAACCTCTAGGATAGTGGGGTTCAGTCTTCTCTGGGGTTGACGGACAGTTCTTGCTCCCTTTTCTAAAAATATCCTATGCTCACAGACTTGAGGATTGATGCCTACTATGTCTGCCAAACTCCAACCAATTGCCTTCTCGTGCCTTCTCAGCACACCAAGTAGATGCTCTTCCTGTTGAGAAGTGAGTTCCCTTGCAATGATAACCGAAAACTTCTGCCCGTCTTCAAGGTAAGCATATTTGAGGTGTGGAGGAAGGGGTTTTAATTCCAACTTCTGATCATGTTCAGGCTCTGGGTTGTCTAGAGCTGGTAACAGTGGTAGGGCACTGTCATTGTCCTCTGAGAATGTCCCCACACTTGGGCCTTGTCCTGTGTGTTTCTCTTTAAATTCCTCCTGGTGAACTTCAGCCACGGTTTCATCTATAATCTCCCACTTGAGGATAGAGTGATCCTCCGGAGTATGCGTCATAACTCCATTCAGGTTGAAGATCACTATTCGGCCATCTATTTCAAAAGAGTATGTTCCTGAAAAAGCATCTAATTTAAACTTTGAGGTCTTCAAGAATGGTGTTCCGAGTAGGATTGATGATGGCTTATCTGAGGCATTCTGGGGCATCTCCAGGATATAAAAATCAATGGGAAATGTGAGCCCCTTAATGCCCACTAATACATCTTCAGCAACTCCAGCCACTGTGATAATGCTTTTATCTGCTAACACAAAACGAGCTGCCGACCTTTTTAAGGGAGGGAGCCTCAAAACATCATATATAGACAAAGGCATTATACTCACACATGCTCCTAAATCACACATGCAGTCAGAAATTATCACACCACCAATAGTACAATTAACTATACAAGGACCTGGATCACTACAGTTTTCAGGTAAACCTCCCATTAAAGCAGATATGGAACTACCTAAAGGAATAGTTTCTAATTCATTAATTTTGTCTTTATGTATACATAAATATTTTAGAAACTTTGCATACTTAGGTACCTGTTGAATAACATCAAATAGAGGAACAGTTACCTCAACATTTTTGAATATCTCTACCATTTTTGGATCAGGTTCCAGCTGCTTCCTGGGCTTCCTTGCAAGTTGTGGAAATGGAATAGGAGTGGTGTCTTCTGCAGTGTCTGCGCCTTTTGATGCTTCCTCCTGTGGTCGAGCTTCTTCTTTTTCAGCTATGTCCTGTATGTCTTCTTCCTCTTCAACATCTTCTATTTCCACTACCTCTTCAGCTGAGGTGTGTTCTGGTGAGCTTGGCTCCTCCTAGTTTCTCTCCTGCAGTGTGGTTCCGGACCTTAGGGTGATGGCATTAATACCACCCTTGGGATTGGGTAATGGTTGAAAGGGAATTCCACTGGAGCTCAAAGGTTGATTATTGGAGTTATTCATTGAACCAATCTATGAGACAAGAGCTTGCAAAGTAGCGTTCAGACCATTTAGAGTGGCATTAATGTTATTTTCTATGGTTTGCTGTCTCCGATCAATTGATTTTAGTAAGTCATCATTAGTAGAAGAAGAAGGATAGGTAATTTGAGAGGTCTGCTATTGGGTATTCTGTGGTCCTTGGGATTGCCTTAGGTGAGGTGCTCTGTAAGGCTAGTACTGGTTCTGCTGCCTATTGTTGTTGTTGTTATTCCACCTCTAATTCCCCTGATTATCTCTGCCTTCTCTGTTGTTGTTGTTGTCCCTCCAATTCTGGTTAGAATTGTCCTGCCATCCATGGTTGTAATTGCCACTTTGATTGTACCCTTAGTTGGGGCGGTCATAGAAGTTATGAGTGGCTGCCACGGTGTTGTCTTCCTGCTGGAGCTGCGGACATTCATCAGATAATGGCTATAATCAGCACAGATTCTGCAAACTCTTTGTGGGACTAACTGTTGGTTTTGCTGTGTTGGAGAAGGTTGAGCTTGCTGAACTTGTTGTTGGTTCAATTGCATCTGCTTCAGCAAGTTGGTCATTTCACAGATACTCTGAGTTAAAGCAGCAGTCTCTCTGCTAGAGGATACTTCTGCAACGGCTTTTGCACGGCCTTGTTTCTGCCTGTGATTCCTAGTAGATTCAGCTAAGTCACTGATCAATTGCCATGCCTCATCAGTGGTCTTGTACTTTTTCATAGACCCATTGCTAGCACTTTCTAATGTGGTCTTATCTTGGGGCCTCATGCCCTGTGTGACATAACCGAGTAACACTATCTTGTCAATCATATGGTGGGGGAAAGCTTCCAGAAGATTATTGAAGCGCTCCCAGTACTCATAGAGAGTTTTAGAATCATCCTGAACAATCATGGAAATATCTTTCCTTAGTTTATCAGTAACTTCAGCTGGAAAGAACTTTTCCAACAATTCTCTTCTCAGTGTATCCCAGTTGGATACAATTGCTGCTGGTTGAGTGTAGTACCACTCTCTTGCCTTCCCCTCAAGAGAAAATGGGAAAGCTTTCAGCAAAATTGAAGTTTCATCTGCACCATCACGCCTGACAGTAGAACAGGCTGCTTGAAAATCTCTCAGGTGCTTAATAGGCTCTTCAGCAAGCAAGCCATGAAACTTGGGCATCAAATTGAGCAGTGCGGTCTTTATTTCAAAGTCTGTAGCCACCACTGGGTGATGCACTTGAAATGGTTGCATTGTAAAATCAGGGGCTCCAGCCTCCTGGATAGTAACTCTCCTAGCTGCTACCATGTTACCTGCACGTAAAACAACCAAATCAGTAGAACGGGGGTTGGTTTCTTTCTCAAGTGACGTTTCAGATCCGCCCTCAGAGAGGACTAACCGACGCCGAGTTTGTCTTATTCGTGAAATAGTTCTTTCAATCTCAGGATCGAATACTAGCAAGCTTGGGTCAGGGAGCGAACGCGTCATCCAACGAAAGAAATAAGCAGCTCATAGTAGTAAAATAAAATAAAATGCAAATAAATAAAATCCAATCAATAAATTTAGCACTCTATTGCAACTCTCCGGCAATGGTGCCAAAAATTGATATGGGCGGAAATTGGCGAGTTAAGAATGATTATAAAATATGCGTTGCAAGTATAGTTCTCAACCAACCAGAAATCCGCTTATCAATTTAAAATGGTGTCACAAAAATTAAAATTTAAATACTGGGAGTATGAATCCCAGGTCGTCTCCCAACGAGTTGCAGAAAAGTGTGCTATTTTATTAATCAGATGTTTTCAAAAAGGTTTGAGTTGAATGGCAGAAAATTAAATTAGAGAATTTATATAAATTTAAATAAAAGCCTTGACTGGGAGTTGATTAGCTGGAAGCCCTATTCTTGTTGGAGTACTCTCAAGATTAATTGACAATTGAGGGTTATTATGTTTAGTTGTCCCTTACTAAGTAAGAGAAAGTTAAACAAGTTGGAATGCTATTTCTATCCACAAGTTCCAATCCGCTCTTAGGCGGATTGGTGTTAGTAACTAGAGAGCAATCCAACAATAAACCCAATTACAATCTTTCTCTTGAGCATCCCAACTCAAGGGTTCCTTTCCATCAACTCCCCATCAAGTTAGGGAACTACTCGCTCATTGTAAATGTAAAATTCTTAACATAAGAAAGGGAATTAAAGAAAGACATGATAAATAATGATCAAAAGATTAATTAAAAATAAAAGTAATTCTTGTATTAATAAATGCTAAAATAATCCAATAGTAAAATTAAGTAAATTAAGGAACATGGAAGAGTAAGAGACAAGTAAAGAGAACGAACTAGAATGTCGAAGTCTTGATGAGGCAATAACTCTTCTCAATATCCCAATGCAAAAACAGTGAAAATAACAAATCCAAAAAACTATGAATGTGTAGAGAGAAAACCTAGAGGAGAGAAAAACTAGATCTAAAAACTAAAACTATGCGGAATGAATGTTGTTGTTGGTTTCTGCCTGTTCCCTGGCTCTAGTCTGCTTTTCTGGGCCGAAAATTGGGTCAAAATAGGGCCCAAAATCGCCCCCAGCGATTCTGCAGATTATGCAGATCGCGCATGTCACGTGATCGCGTCATTCATGCGGACGCGTCATTTGGCGTTTTGCTTCTCCACGCGGACGCGTCGTCCACGCCTCTGTGTCGCTTGTGCTATTCCATGCCGCGCGGTCGCGTGATCCACGCGGCCGGGTTAATGCGATTTTCTATCTTTCGCGCGGTCGCGTGATCCATGCGGCCGCGTCATTTCTCGCTGGTCATCTCCTCAATTCCTTGTGTTCCTTCCATTTTTGCAAGCTTCCTCTCCAATCTCCAACTCATTCATGCCCTATAAAGCCTGAAACACTTAACACACAGATCACGACACTGAATGGAATAAAGGAGAATTAAAATACATAATCAAAAGTCTCTAGGAAGCAAGTTCCCAATCATGTAATAAATTTAGGAAGGAAATATAAATGCATGCTGATTATATGAATAAGTGGGTAAAGATCATGATAAAACCACACAATTAAACACAATATAAACCATAAAATAGTAGTTTATCAATACTCTAACTCAATAACTAGAGACAATTAAATTAATTTTCTTTAAATCATAAAATAAAATTAAAGTCTAATTATTCAAACTAAAGCGGATAAAACTCATTATTTTTTAATCACTAAAGTTTTAAATCAATAATAAGAAAATACTCAATTAATATACAAATTTATGGGAATTATATTCTCAAGTAAATAAAATAAATCATTAAATAACAATATTTAGTTTTTGAAAATTCGGGGTCTTACATCCTACCCCAGTTATAAAAATTTTTGTCCTCAAAAATTAAAGTAATACATAAGATAATACATAGTCTTAGTACTTTGCTTTTAAATACTTTTTAGAGAAGTAATAAACCCTGGCATATATATATATATATAGAGAGAGAGAGAGAGAGAGAGTATTCAAATACCGAACTACCATAAGAATTAAATACCTTTCCAGAATTTTGAAAAATACCTAAATCAATAATCAAATTAAGATATGCATTGGAACTGTAGTAAAATTATTAGAAAGTCAAATTGTATTTAAAGTAAGTGTAGTTCCATAAACTAGTAAAAGTACAGGCGAGGTATTAGAAATAAATAGTTGTTAAACTGTATAAGGAATTTTCCAAGTTTTATATAGATAAGTGTATATCGAATCAATAGAAATTTTATAGAAATTTCAAAATTGGTTGTAATTATAGCCGAATAAGAGAAAAACTGAATCACAATTTCTTTAAGAATGGACTCGGAATAAGGACTTAAAAGGCACAGCGCATCAAGACAAGTTCAAAGCTATATCAAAGAATATATGAATCAAGAAGAAGAATCTAAACAGAGAAAGAAAGATACAACAAGGATCTCAAACAAGCATATGTAATTAGGATCAAATAAGAATGCATATGAATAGACGAATAGGGTTGAAAAATAAAACTACTTTTTAAAAGGACCAGCAAACAAGAATTTCAAGTTAGGCTATGAGAGAACAAATCGACTTGAACAGAATTCAAGACACATAACTGAATAACCTCGAGAAATAATTTCTAACGTTCCTAAAACCTGTGATTCGCTTTACCCAAAACTCGTATATCATCTATGATAACCCATTAGTGCTTTCATATACATAATTCACTAGTATTAAGCCGGCCAAACTTAATATCAGAAATTATGCAATGCAAGGCTAATGGCATTAATCAATAGACCGTCATGTGCATAAAGCTCTAATTCTTGTTATTCGAACAAGACCTATTACATGACAAATGCTCAGAGTATGCAATTGAAGCATAGTCAGTCCATTCCTCAGGCTCTACAGCAAAGACTGCTCTGATACTAAAATGTAACACCCTAACTATCAAAATGTCACGCTTCTGGCTGCGCCACTCTGATAGCTCGGGTATTACGATGACCATTATAATTTTTAATACTAAAATATGAGCCTGTTTAAAACTTAGACCAAATTTTTTCAAAAATATACATTCAGACTTACAATATAAGTTACAATACTCACAGGAAATACATATATATACACATACATATTAATTTACGAACATCTCATAATAAAATCCTATCCCTCTTACAAGACTTGCAAAATTAAAGGCGAGGGAAACATAAATACTAAAACAATACAAAAATATCGTCTAACAGAAAAGAAATAATATCTTCCGAACTTCGTCGTCCGTAACCTGAAAAAGAAAAGACCTGTAGAGGAGTGAGAACATCATCCTCGAAAGGGTTCTCACTATAGGGTTGCAGAATTACTATAATAGGATACGCGAGACAAAATCGTTACAGTGATTAATAACCGCCTTATGCATCTTTTCAAAAGCAAAGGTTTGCTATAAAAGGAAAGATCTGAAATATTTTCTGAAAGATGAAATTGTTCATTTCTTAAAAATTCAAAAGCCTTTCAAAAGGATTATCTATGCTGAACCAGGTTAGTTTTTCATACTTTTCTAAACCAGAAACATCAACTAAACATGGCCTTCGGCCTGCCTCATGATCAACCACGGCCCTAGGCCCAAACAGTCCAAACAACAACCAATCACCACGGTCCAACAGAATCCCAGTCGCATACACAAGTAGGAAAGTTCAAGCACAAACAAACAATTACTTCAAGTAGAACAATTAGCAGTTAGCCACAATTAATCACAAAGGCAAACCAAGTATAATATGCACACTCAAACAATGTCACATAGATGCAAATGATGAATGCCTGTCCTAGTGGCTGATGAGTCTCATCTGTCAGTTATAAAGCCAACTCGACAAGTCCTGGTAGCTAACCATTGGACTGTCCCTCTGCTGTGCTTCCCCAACTCGAGTTATTCACAATCATAATCATAATTCACATCCAACACCCTCGCTGGTGTATATTCACGGGGGCGAGCTCATCCGGAACTTTCACAGTGTCCGGCCACACTTACGACATAGGGTTAGCAGAGTATCGAGTCTCCACCTGGAGCACGTGGTGGCTAGCCACTACTTTCACCCAGGGAAACTCGTATCTCAGATAAGTGGAGTGCAACAATCACAATATCACTAACTCAGCATATATGCATTTATTCTCAGCCATAAATCAACATTCATCTCAACCATCCGGCTTAAATTCATGGTTCATAGTCAGCCATGATTCATTATCATATACAGCCATTCTGGCTCATAACATATTCCACAATCAGTCATAATTCATTAACATATACAGCCATTTCGGTTCATAACATAATAGCACTTCTACCATCCAACATTATCAATAGCATAAAATCATCATTCAAGCCATAAATCACTTTTTCCAATTTACTTTACTTTGAAATCAAAAATTAATTCTTTCCAGCCTTGGCTTTAAAATCCCCACTCCTCAAATCATTTCAGGCTCATAAACCACTTTTCCCTCAAACGTAAATTCCCCTTTTTAAAACATGGTTACTGAGGACGTGGTGGCTAACCACTTCTCCTCAAACATAAATTTCTCCTTTTAAAATAAGGCCACTCTCCACAACATCTTTCCAAACATTTCAGAAACCACACCAAATCAAAAGCCATTTCTGCGAGATTCAAAATCATTCATTCTAAAACAAGATTTGGTAACAAAAGATCCTCAGTAGAGTCTCAAGACTTTAGGGGAGAATAACACAACTCACTTCCTCAAATTTGTTTGAAGTCTTTATAACCTTAGCTTCTCGATTTGAGTAATAAAAATAGAATCTAAACCAAGCTGAGTCATGTAATCACTTACTCCAACCACATTTTCAAAACCATTTCGTTCCCTTGACACAAAAGCAATTTCAACCCCTTGATAAAAATCTGAAGCGTTTCCAACGGCTTGAAAAAAATCATTTTAGTTTTGCTAAACCAGAATTCTAAGGATACTTTAAAGCTTATCTAAAATGTCAAAAAAATTAGATTTGTCAATCGAAACCCAAATTCTTTTAAAGTCATGAAAACTCCTCCAAGTGACAATCTTTAAGTTAAATAACGAAAAAACACATAAACCCTTTTCACCTTTAAAACAACTTTAAAGCATAATTCTCTTTCGAATGACTTGCACCCAAAGGCATACTATTTTTCTTAGGAAATAAGGAGAAATCATAATTCTCTTTCCAATAATTCTTTTCAAAGCGTAGCTTCATTGCTTTCATAATTGATCCAAGTAAAGATAATAAAAAGTCTTAAATTCACAATCCTCCAAGTAAAATAGTAAAGGCATTAAACTCATACTTTTCCAAATAACATTTCAATTAAAGACTCGGATTTTATAGGAATTTCAGCAGCATCTCCCCTAAAACTTGGACTTTGCCACCCTTTCCGGGTCCCAACCAAACCATTTCGCAACCCTCTTTAAAGGGTTCAAAACAAAATCAGCTCAAAATCCAACTGAATCCAAAGGTACATTTCCATTTTCATATTTCAAGAAAACCAAATCAAACTCAAAATCAATTTCCAACGTATTAAACTTGATTTCAAAGCTTTTACAAATTAACTTTAAAGAAGCATTTCAAGAACTGTCCATTTCACAAAACCGAACAATAACACAGTCAAACAAGCATTCATATTCATCCAAGACAACCAACAATTACATAAGACTTATACAATCACTCAAAGATACATTTTCTCACATCAATATCCATATATAATAATTCCAATTCATAAAATGTGATTTTCTGAAAAGGCTCCTAACTCAATACGTGAAACCATAGCCCAAACGCCTCACAGGGTTCCTTTCGCCTCAACCCGAATTGACGGCAACCAAAACCTCGGCTCCGCTTGCTCTCTCAAAAGTAGAAACAGCTTCAAACACCACCAGTAAACTCGGATTCTAACTCCTAGAACCATTAACATCACAAATACTTTATTACACGGAACAGAACACTAACGCAGGGCTTTCGAAACAGAAATACTTACTGAACTAGCGAAACGAAACAGCGGCGGGCTCTGAACTAGCTTGGCAGCGGCTCCGGCAGCCACCTCAAGCGGCAGCGGCGACTGAACTCCGGCGATGGTGACTGAAACCCACATATAGAGACGATAAAGTTTCCGGAATCTTAAATTAATGAAAACCAAACTCAAAAGCCCTTACCAGCAGAGTTTTCCGGCGACGACAGTGGGGTTTCGGGCGGCAGAAGCTTCCAGAAGCTTCGGCGGTGGTTTCAGCAGCCACAACGACTTCTCCGGTGACCATACATAGCGGTCCACAACCACTGCAGCAGCTAGGAGGCCGGCGGCCATGGCGGCAGCTTCTGACGGCGACGGCAGCAAGGGCGGCGAAACAACCCCGCACCATCACGTATCACCATCTCCGCAAGCTCCATCATGCGCGTTTTTCCTTTGTTCGTGCCTCCAACGGCACCGGTGAGGACGGGCTCGACGGCAAGATCCAATGACGCTGGTGGCAAGAATGCAACGGTGGCCACTCCTGCGTGCGACATGACGCGATAGGGGCTGGGTGCGGTTCCTCCACCATCGTGTCTTCTCCCTCCTCCGCTCGGTGACAGAGGTGCAACTCATGGCTCTAGGGATGGGACAACAATGGCGGCGATGACACGGGCTCCTTACGCGCGGCAATCCGGCGGTAGCTTCACGGATCGGCGGCGACGCGGTTAGGCCGCAGTAGCAGCATGTTGACGGCAGGAACAGATTTTCTCTCTCCCTTCCTTCTCTGTTCGGCAGTGCCAAGCTCTCCTTCCCCTATCCGTGGGTGTGTGCTGCATAGAAAAGAGGATGAAGGAGGGGCTGGTGGCTGCGCAGCGTGAAGCAGAAATATTTTAGGGGATGGGTGTGACAAAATTAGAGTTAGGAACAATTTAGTAATTTTAATAAAATTAGGGTAATAGAGTAATTGAAACCCAAATTTTAATCCAACAACAATATCTATAAAAATACTATTTAATTATTAATTTACAAATTTATTTTCAAATAGATACTCTAACTCAATAACTAGAGACAATTAAATTAATTTTCTTTAAATCATAAAATAAAATTAAAGTCTAATTATTCAAACTAAAGCGGATAAAACTCATTATTTTTCAATCACTAAAGTTTTAAATCAATAATAAGAAAATAATCAATTAATATACAAATTTCTGGGAATTATACTCTCGAGTACATAAAATAAATCATTAAATAACAATATTTAGTTTCTGAAAATTCGGGGTCTTACATCCTACCCCACTTATAAAAATTTTAGTCCTCGAAAATTAAAGTAATACATAAGATAATACATAGTCTTAGTACTTTGCTTCTAAATACTTTTTAGAGAAGTAATAAACCCTGCATATATATATATACCCACCACCAACCTTCTCCAAATTCCAACCCTAACAACCCCACAAACCCAGAACCTTCCATACAGAGAACAACAACATGATGAAGAATTATGAGAACGACGATGCTGATGCATTATTTGCAATAATGCATGGGCACCACCAAACCCCAAGAGATCTCCCAACTCTCTAAGGAAGTTTGCAGCTTGAGCGAGAGTGTCTCCACCACAACCTTCAACGAAGAAGAAATCGATCCTTTTCCGGTGACTTCGCCGCCAGGACGGTTGAAAAGTCTCCAGTCAGGATGTCGAAGTAGTCTCCGGCGAGGAAAAAAGGTTCAGCCATATACCTAAGAAAATTAACATTAATAATGGCCAAAACCAATGCTAGGAAAAAAGGAACAACCACTATTACCATTACCATTAGCAGCAGCAATTATAGCATTGTTCCCAAAATTGCATGATCCTAAAGAATTAAGATTGTTACTACTAGCAATTCCATTATTGGTCTAATAATCCTAATGTGCTTGTTGTTGTGGATGATGAACCGTGCTGAATCCAACATTATTGTTCAATATTGAATAAAAATTAGAAGAAGAAGTTGAAGAAGCATAATTCCAATGTTCTTGCTATTGTGGATGATGAACAGCGTTGAATCCACCATTATTGTTCAAGATTAAAGAGAAATTGGGAACCCTAGTTTGCATTGGAGCCATAATTAAAGAAGAAGAAGAAGCAAGTGGTGATGGTGGGTCGGTGAGGCTTGTTCAGAGTAGGGACCAAATGGGGAACGGATTATCGAAGAACCCGACTTGCTGCCATGACGTCGGCGAGAATTCCAGCCGGTGTTCTAGGTCTCCGGCAACCCAAACCGACAACGGAGCAACTAGATCTGTCGTAGGTTGGAGCCCATCTAAGAGGAGAGGAACAAATCAGTCCCCTGCAAGGGTGAGTGGTGCATGAAATCACAATCACACTTTTGCAATTTCGCACAACTAACCAGCAAGTGCACTGGGTCGTCCAAGTAATACCTTACGTGAGTAAGGGTCGATCCCACGGAGATTGTCGACTTGAAGCAAGCTACGGTTATCTTGTAACTCTTAGTCAGGATATCAATAACAATTCTTAGTTTTAATTAGAATGAGTAAAAGAACATAGATTAAATAATACTTATTATGCAGTAATGGAGAACAGGTTGAAGTTTTGGAGATGCTCTGTCTTCTGAATCTCTGCTTTCCTACTGTCTTCTTTTTCACGCACGTAAGGCTCCTTCCATGGCAAGCTGTATGTTGGGGGATCACCGTTGTCAATGGATACCATCTGTCCTCTCAGTAAAAATGATCCAAATGCACTATCACCGCACGGCTAATCATCTGTCGGTTCTCACTCATGTTGGAATAGGATCCATTGATCCTTTTGCATCTGTCACTACGCCCAACACTCGCGAGTTTGAAGCTCGTCACAGTCATCCCTTCCCGGATCCTACTCGGAATACCACAGACAAGGTTTAGACTTTCCGGATCTCAAGGATGCTGCCAATTGATTCTAGCTTATACCACGAAGACTCCGATCTCACAGATTCGAATGCTCTGTTGTCAGGAGAGGCAATCAAACTCGTGAATCAGGAACCAAAGAGATACACACTCAATCTAAGGTAGAACGGAAGTGGTTGTCAGGCACGCGTTCATAGGTTGAGAATAGTGATGAGTGTCATGGATCATCACATTCATCATGTTGAAGTGCGAGTGGACATCTTAGAATAGAAACAAACGTGATTGAATGGAAAACAGCAGTAATTGCATTAATCCATCGAGACACAGCAGAGCTCCTCACCCCCAACCATGAGGTTTAGAGACTCATGCCGTAGAAAATACAAGTTCTGATGTAAAATGTCATGAGGTACAAAATGAATCACTAAAAGTAGTTTTTATAATGAACCAGTAACCTAGGTTTATAGAAAATGAGTAAGCTAAGATAGATAGTGTAGAAATCCACTTCCGGGGCCCACTTGGTGTGTGCTTGGGCTGAGCATTGAAGCTTTAACATGTAGAGACTTTTCTTGGAGTTGAACGCCAGCTTTGGTGCCAGTTTGGACGTTTAACTCCAGCTTTTATGCCAGTTCTGGCATTTAATGCCAGAAAAGGGTAGAAAATTGGCGTTTAAATGCCAGTTTGCGTTATCAAAACTCGGGCCAAGTATGGACTATTATATATTGCTGGAAAGCCCAGGATGTCTACTTTCCAAGGCAATTGAGAGCGTGCTAATTGGGCTTCTGTAGCTCTAGAAAATCTACTTTGAGTGCAGGGAGGTCAGAATCCAACAGCATCTGCAGTCTTTTTTCAGCCTCTGAATCAGATTTTTGCTCAGATCCCTCAATTTCAGCCAGAAAATACCTAAAATCACAGAAAAACACACAAACTCATATTAAAGTCTAGAAATGTAATTTTTATTTAAAAACTAATAAAAATATAATAAAAAGTAACTAAAACATATTAAAAACTACTTAAAAACAATGCCAAAAAGCGTATAAATTATCCGCTCATCACAACACCAAACTTAAATTGTTGCTTGTCC
>NC_029788.2:34613110-34658021 GCF_000816755.2 Arachis ipaensis
TTCAAAGCCTTGGATCCTTTTTATTTTACCCTTGCCTTTTGGTTTAAAGGGCTATTGGCTTTTTCTGCTTGTTTTTTCTTTTTCTTTTATTTTTTCGCCTTTTTTTATAAGCTTTTCACTGTTTTTTCTTGCTTCAAGAATCAATTTTATGATTTTTCAGATTATCAATAACATTTCTCCTTTTCCATCATTCTTTCAAGAGCCAACAATTTTAACATTCATAAACAACAAATTCAAAAATATGCATTGTTCAAGCATTCATTCAGAAAACAAAAAGTGTTGCCACCACATCAAAATAATTAAACTATTTTTAAGATATAATTCAAAACCATGTACTTCTTGTTCTTTTGTAATTAAAAACATTTTTCATTTAAGAAAGGTGATGGATTCATAGGACATTCATAGCTTTAAGACATAGACTCTAAATTTTATTAATCATGAAATAAAAATAATACTTAAATAAACATAAAAGCAGACCAATAATAATAGAAGACAGAAAATTAAAAACATAAAAATAAATGACTCTTAAAATAGATCTCTAATAACGAAAGTTATCACAGAGTTAGGACTCAACAACCTGCATTGGGAGAGGTAAGTACTCCTTCTCGTTGTGGGACGCCTGGCTCTTCAAGGGAGAGATTCTGGCGCTTTAGCTCCTGTAGCTCACGCCCTTGCTTCTCCTGTTCCTTAAGCTGTGATGAGCGGATAATTTATACGCTTTTTGGCATTGTTTTTTGTATGTTCTTAGTAGGATCTAGTTACTTTTAGGGATGTTTTTATTAGTTTTTATGTTAAATTCACATTTCTGGAATTTACTATGAGTTTGTGTGTTTTTCTGTGATTTCAGGTATTTTCTGGCTGAAATTGAGGGACTTGAGAAAAAATCAGATTCAGAGGTTGAAGAAGGACTGCTGATGCTGTTGGATTCTGACCTCCCTGCACTCAAAGTGGACTTTCTGGAGCTACAGAACTCCAAATCGCGCGCTCTTAACGGCGTTTGAAAGTAAACATCCAGGGCTTTCCATCAATATATAATAGTCCATACTTTGCCCGATTTTAGAGGACGCAAAAGGGCGTTGAACGCCGTTCTACGCTGTAGTCTGGAGTTAAACACCAGAAACACGTCACGAACCACAGTTGAACGCCAAAAACACGTTACAACTTGGCATTCAACTCCAAAAGAAGCCTCTGCACGTGTAAACTTCAAGCTCAGCCCAAGCACACACCAAGTGGGCCCCGGAAATGGATTTATGCATCAATTACTTACTTCTGTAAACCCTAGTAGCTAGTTTAGTATAAATAGCACTTTTTACTATTGTATTTACATCTTTGGATTATCTTTTGATCCTTTGATCAGGTCTTGGTTACTCCGGTTCCCCTCTGGGGCCGAGACCAATGAACTCCATTATCACTTATGTATTTTCAACGGTAGAGTTTCTGCACTCCATAGATTAAGGTGTGGAGCTCTGCTATTCCTCATGATTTAATGCAAAGTACTACTGTTTTCTATTCAATTCAACTTATTCCGCTTCTAAGATATCCATTCGCACCTAAGAACATGGTGAATGTGATGATTATGTGACACTCATCATCATTCTCACTTATGAACGCGTGCCTGACAAACACTTCCGTTCTACATGCAAACAAGCTAGAATGAGTATCTCTTAGATATCTAATACAGAGGACTGAGTCCGAGATATTAGAATCTTCATGGTATAAGTTAGAACCCATGGATGGCCATTCCTGAGATCCGGAAAGTCTAAACCTTGTCTGTGGTATTCCGAGTAGGATCTGGGAAGGGATGGCTGTGACGAACTTCAAACTCGCGAGTGCTGGGCGTAGTGACAGACGCAAAAGGAGGGTGAATCCTATTCCAGTATGATCGAGAACCTCCAGATGATTAGCCGTGCCATGACAGAGCATTTGGACCTTTTTCCCAGAGAGGATGGGATGTATCCATTGACAACAGTGATGCCTTACAGAAAGCTTGCCATGGAAAGGAGTAGGACTGGTTGGATGAAGACAGCAGGAAAGCAGAGGTTCAGAGGAACGAAAGCATCTCTATACGCTTATCTGAAATTCTCACCAATAAATTACATAAGTATTTCTATCTTTATTTTCTGTTTATTTATTATTATTATTCGAAAACTCCATAACCATTTGATATCCGCCTGACTGAGATTTACAAGATGACCATAGCTTGCTTCATACCAACAATCTCCGTGGGATCGACCGTTACTCACGTAAGGTTTTATTACTTGGACGACCCAGTGCACTTGCTGGTTAGTTGTATCGAAGTTGTGACAAATTATGAATTAAGATTAGAGCACCAAGTTTTTGGAGCCATTACCAGGGATCACAATTTCGTGCACCAAGTTTTTGGCACCGTTGCCGGGGATTGTACGAGTTTGGACAACTGACGGTTCATCTTGTTGCTCAGATTAGGTAATTTTCTTTTTGTTTTATTTTCAAAAATTTCTTCAAAAATCTTTCAAAAAATTTTTTTTTTCCTTTATTTTCGAAAATTATTTTAAAATTTTTAAGAATGAATTCTAGAGTTTCATGGTAACATGTTGAAGCCTGGCTGGCTGTAAAGCCACATCCAAATTCTTTTGGATTGAGGCTTCCACTTGTCAACATAAAAGGCATGTATATGGAGTTGGATGAAGTATCAGCTGTTGCATGCCTGATTTATATCCTAAAGCTGGCTGGCTATTAAGCCATGTCTAACCCTTGGATTGGAGCTTTAGGCTAACATTGAAAGATTCCTGGAATTCTTATTAAAAATTTTTGAATTTCTTATTTCCTTTTTCCTATATGTTTTTCAAAAAAATAAAAATATACAAAAATCCAAAAAAAAATTAATAAAATCATAAAAACCAAAAATATTTTGTATTTCTTGTTTGAGTCTAGAGTCAATTTTTAAGTTAGGTGTCAATTGCATTTTTTTTCTAAAAATTTATGCATTTTTCGAAAATTCATGCATTCATAGTGTTCTTCATGATCTTCAAGTTGTTCTTGGCCAGTCTTCTTGTTTGGTCTTCATATTTTCTTGTTTTGTGTCTTTTCTTGTTTTTCATATGCATTTTCAATTTGTTAGTGTCTGAAGTTTGCAAATTTCTAAGTTTGGTGTCTTGCATGTTTTCTTTCCATCAAAAATGTTTCAAAAATATGTTCTTGATGTTCATCATGATCTTTAAAGTGTTCTTGGTGTTCATCTTGACATTCATAGCATTCTTGCATGCATCATGAGTTTTGATTCATAATTTTCATGTTGTGAGTCATTTTTTGTGTTTTTTTCTCTCACAATTAAAAATTCAAAAATAAAAAAAAATATATCTTCCCCTTTTTCTCTCATAAATTTTCGAAAATTTGAGTTGACTTTTTCAAAAAATTTTAAAATCTAGTTGTTTCTTATGAGTCAAATCAAATTTTCAATTTAAAAATCTTATCTTTTTCAAAATATTTTTCAAAAATCAAATCTTCTTCATTTTTCTTATTTATTTTCGAAAATTTTAAAAATATTTTTCAAAAATCTTTTTTCTTAATTTTATCTCATAATTTTCGAAAATATTATCAACAATTAATGTTTTGATTCAAAAATTTCAAGTTTGTTACTTTCTTGTTAAGAAAGATTCAAACTTTAAGTTCTAGAATCATATCTTGTGATTACTTGTGAGTCAAGTCATTAATTTTGATTTTAAAATTCAAATCTTTTTCAAAACTAATTTTAATCATATCTTTCTATCATATCTTTTTAAATCATATCTTTTTCAAAAAATTTGATTTTAAAATATCTTTTGTAACTTCTTATCTTCTTATCTTTTCAAAATTGATTTTCAAAATTTGTTTCAACTAACTAATTAACTTTTTGTTTGTTTCTTATCTCTTTCAAAATTACCTAACTAACTATCCCTCTCTAATTTTCGAAAATACCTCCCTCTTTTTCAAAAATTCTTTTTAATTAATTAATTATTTTAAATTTTAATTTTAATTGTATTCTTCCTTTAATTTTCGAAAATCATTAACTCCTTTTCAAAATTTATTTTCGAAAACCTTTCTCTCTCATCTTATTCTATTTATTTATTCATTTACTAACACTTCTCTTCATCTCAAATCACTGCTACTATCCTCACCCTTCCCATCTCCTTCTATTTATTTATTCATTTACTAACACTTTTCTTCATCTCAAATCACTGCTCCTATCCTCACCCTTGTGTTTGGATTATCCATTCTTCTTCACTCTTATTCCCTTTCTTCTTCTACTAACAACAAGGGAACCTCTATACTGTGGTAAAAAGGATCCCTATTATTATTTTCTGTTCCCTTCTTTTTCATATGAGCAGGAGCAAGGACAAGAACATTCTTGTTGAAGCAAACCCTGAACCTGAAAGGACTCTGAAGAGGAAACTGAGAGAAGCTAAAATACAACAATCCAGAGACAACCTTACAAGAATTTTTGAACAGAAAGAGGAGATGGCAGCCGAAAATAATAATAATGCAAGGAAGATGCTTGGTGACTTTACTGCACCAAATTCCAATCTACATGGAAGAAGCATCTCCATCCCTATAATTGGAGCAAACAATTTTGAGCTTAAACCTCAATTAGTTTCTCTGATGCAACAAAACTGCAAGTTTCATGGACTTCCATCTGAAGATCCTTTTCAGTTCTTAACTGAATTCTTGCAGATATGTGATACTGTTAAGATTAATGGAGTAGATCCTGAAGTCTACAGGCTCATGCTTTTCCCTTTTGCTGTGAGAGACAGAGCTAGAATATGGTTGGATTCTCAACCTAAAGATAGCCTGAACTCTTGGCACCTATAATCCCTCATGGAGAAATCACCCAAATCTCTCATGGAAGGATCAACAAAAGCCTCAACAAGGCTTTAATAATGGTGGAAGAAACAGGTTTAACAATAGTAAACCTTTTCCATCATCTTCTCAGCAACAGACAGAGAACTCTGAACAAAATACCTCTAATTTAGCAAACTTAGTCTCTGATCTATCTAAGGCAACTCTAAGTTTCATGAGTGAAACAAGGTCCTCCATAAGAAATTTGGAGGCACAAGTGGGCCAGCTAAGTAAGAAAATCACTGAAACCCCTCCTAGTACTCTCACAAGCAATACAGAAGAGAATCCAAAGAGAGAGTGCAAGGCCATTGATATATCAATCATGGTCGAACCCACAAGGGAGGAAGAGGACATGAATCCCAGTGAGGAAGACCTCCTGGGACATCCAGTGATCAACAAGGAGTTTCCCCTTGAGGAACCAAAGGAATCTGAGGCTCATCTAGAGACCATAGAGATTCCATTGAACCTCTTTATGCCCTTCATGAGCTCTGATGAGTATTCTTCTTCTGAAGAGAATGAGGATGTTACTGAAGAGCAAGTTGCCAAGTACCTTGGTGCAATTATGAAGTTGAATGCAAAATTATTTGGTAATGAGACTTGGGAAGATGAACCTCCCTTGCTCATCAATGAACTGAGTGATCTGGATCAACTGACATTACCTCAGAAGAAACAGGATCCTGGAAAGTTCCTAATACCTTGTACCATAGGCACCATGACCTTTGAGAAGGCTCTGTGTGACCTTGGGTCAGGGGTAAACCTCATGCCACTCTCTGTAATGGAGAAACTGGGAATCTTTGAGGTACAGGCTACCAAATTCTCATTAGAGATGGAAGACAAATCCATGAAACAGGCTTATGGACAAGTAGAGGACGTGTTAGTAAAGGTTGAAGGCCTTTACATCCCTGCTGATTTCATAATCCTAGATACTGGGAAGGATGAGGATGAATGCATCATCCTTGGAAGACCTTTCGTAGTCACAGCAGGAGCTGTGATAGATGTTAACAGAGGTGAATTAGTCCTTCAATTGAATGGGGACTCCCTTGTGTTTAAAGCATAAGGTTATCATCCTGTAAACATGGAAAAGAGGCACGATAAGCTTCTCTCAGTACAGTGTCAAATAAAGCCCCCACAATCAAACTTTAAGTTTGGTGTTGGGAGGCCTCAGCCAAACTCTAAGTTTGGTGTTGAATCCCCACATCCAAACTCTAAGTTTGGTGTTGGGAGTCTACAACATTGACCTGATCACCTGTGTGGCTCCATGAGAGCCCACTGTCAAGCTATTGACATTAAAGAAGCGCTTATTGGGAGGCAACCTAATTTTTATTTATCTAATTTTATTTTTATTTTTATTGTTCTTTCATGTTTTATTAGGTTCATGATCATGTGGAGTCACAAAATAAATCCAAAAATTAAAAACAGAATAAAAAAACAACAGAAGAAAAATCACACCTTGGAGGAAGGACTTACTGGCGTTTAAACGCCAGTAAGGAGCATCTGGCTGGTGTTCAACGCCAGAACAGAGCATGGAGCTGGTGCTGAACGCCAGAAACAAGCATGAAGCTGGCGTTCAACGCCAGAAATATGCTGCATATGGGCGTTGAACGCCCAGAACAAGCATCACTTCGGCGTCTAAACACCAGAAATGCATGCAATGGCATTTTACATGCCTAATTAGTGTAGGGATGTAAATCCTTGACACCTCAGGATCTGTGGATCCCACAGGATCCCCACATACCTCCACTCACCTTCCCTCCTCATAATCCTATATCACCCTTTCCCAAGAACCCTTCACCAATCACCTCAATCTCTCTTCCCCATCACCTCTTCACCACTCACATCCATACACCCCACCTACCTTCAAAATTCAAAATCTCTTTCCCACCCAAGCCCACCCATATAGCCGAATACACACATCCCTCCATCTCCTCCATATCTTCTTCTTTTTCTACTATTCTTTCTTCTTTTGCTCGAGGGCGAGCAATATTCTAAGTTTGGTGTGGTAAAAGCATAAGCTTTTTGTTTTTCCATTACCATTGATGGCACCTATGACTGGAGAATCCTCTAGAAAAGGGAAAGGGAAGACAAAAGCTTCCACCTCTGAGTCATGGGAGATGGAAATATTCATCTCCAAAGCCCATCAAGACCACTTCTATGATGTTGTGGCCAAGAAAAAGGTGATCCCCGAGGTCCCTTTCAAACTCAAGAAAAATGAGTATCCGGAGATCCGACATGAGATCCAAAGAAGAGGTTGGGAAGTTCTAACAAACCCCATCCAACAAGTTGGAATTCTAATGGTTCAAGAGTTCTATGCTAATGCATGGATCACTAGAAACCATGATCAAAGTAAGAACTCGAAAGAATTATCTCACCATGGTTCGGGGGAAATACTTAGATTTTAGTCCAGAAAATGTGAGGTTGGCATTCAACTTGCCAATGATGGAAGAAAATGCACGCCCCTACACAAGGAGAGTCTACTTTGATCAAAGGTTGGACCAAGTCCTCATGGACATATGTGTAGAAGGAGCTCAATGGAAGATTGACTCAAAAGGCAAACCGGTTCAACTGAGAAGACTGGACCTTCAGCCTGTAGCTAGAGGATGGTTGGAGTTCATTCAACGCTCAATCATTCCCACTAGCAACCGGTCTGAAGTTACTATAGACCGGGCCATCATGATCCATAGCATCATGATTGGAGAAGAGGTAGAAGTTCATGAGATTATACCTCAAGAACTCTACAAGGTGGCTGACAAGTCCTCCACTATGGCAAGGTTAGCTTTTCCTCACCTCATTTGCCATCTATGCAACTCGGCTGGGATTGACATAGAGGGAGATATCCTCATTGATGAGGACAAGTCCATCACTAAGAAAAAGATGGAGCAAACAAAAGAGCCTATTCATGGATCTCAAGAGACGCATGAAGAAGCTCATCACCAAGAAATCCCTGAGATGCCTCAAGGGATGCACTTTCCTCCACTGAGTTTCGAATTTATCCTTGAACTTAGTTTAGTTATATTGATGTGGTGACAATGCTTCTTGTTTTCTGAATGTATGCTTGAACAGTGCATATGTCTTTTTGAAGTTGGTGTTTTAGAATGTTAAATATATTGGCTCTTGAAAGAATGATGACAAGGAGACATGTTATTTGATAATCTGAAAAATCATCAAAATGATTCTTGAAGCAAGAAAAAGCAGTGAATACAAAAGCTTGCAGAAAAAAAAGAGAGAAAATAGCGAAAAAAAAAGAGAAAAAGAAAAAGCAAGCAGAAAAAGCCAAAAGCTCTTAAAACCAAAAGGCAAGAGCAAAAAGCCAACAACCCTTAAAACCAAAAGGCAAGGGTAAATAAAAAGGATCCCAAGGCTTTGAGCATCAGTGGATAGGAGGGCCTAAAGGAATAAAATCCTAGCCTAAGCGGCTAAACCAAGCTGTCCCTAACCATGTGCTTGTGGCGTGAAGGTGTCAAGTGAAAACTTGAGACTAAGTGGTTAAAGTCAAGGTCCAAAGCAAAAAGAAGAGTGTGCTTAAGAACCCTGGACACCTCTAATTGGGGACTTTAGCAAAGTTGAGTCACAATCTGAGAAGGTTCACCCAATTATGTGTCTGTGGCATTTATGTATCCGGTGGTAATACTGGAAAACAAAGTGCTTAGGGCCACGACCAAGACTCATAAAGTAGCTGTGTTCAAGAATCAACATACTGAACTAGGAGAATCAATAACACTATCTGAACTCTGAGTTCCTATAGATGCCAATCATTCTGAACTTCAGTGGATAAGGTGAGATGCCAAAACTATTCAAAAGGCAAAAAGCTACAAGTCCCGCTCATCTGATTGGAGTTATGTTTCATTGATATTTTGGAATTTATAGTATATTCTCTTCTTTTTATCCTATTTGATTTTCAGTTGCTTGCGGACAAGCAACAATTTAAGTTTGGTGTTGTGATGAGCGGATAATTTATACGCTTTTTGGCATTATTTTTAGTATGTTCTTAGTAGGATCTAGTTACTTTTAGGGATATTTTTATTAGTTTTTATGTTAAATTCACATTTCTAGACTTTACTATGAGTTTGTGTATTTTTCTGTGATTTCAGGTATTTTCTGGCTGAAATTGAACTTGAGCAAAAATCAGATTCAGAGGTTGAAGAAGGACTGCTGATGCTGTTGGATTCTGACCTCCCTTCACTCAAAGTGGATTTTCTGGAGCTACAAAACTCCAAATGACGCGCTCTCAATGGTATTGGAAAGTAGACATCCAGGGCTTTCCAACAATATATAATAGTCCATACTTTTTCCGAGTTTAAACGACGCAAAAGGGCATTGAACGCCAGTTCTACGCTGCAGTCTGGAGTTAAACGCCAGAAACACGTCACGAACCAGAGTTGAACGCCAAAAACACGTTACAACTTGGCGTTCAACTCCAAAAGAAGCCTCTGCACGTGTAAACTTCAAGCTCAGCCCAAGCACACACCAAGTGGGCCCCGGAAGTGGATTTATGCATCAATTACTTACTTCTGTAAACCCTAGTAGCTAGTTTAGTATAAATAGGACTTTTTACTATTGTATTTACATCTTTGGATTATCTTTTGATCCTTTGATCAGGTCTTGGTTAATCCGGTTCCCTTCTGGGGCCGAGACCAATGAACTCCATTATCACTTATGTATTTTCAACGGTATAGTTTCTGCACTCCATAGATTAAGGTGTGGAGCTCTGCTGTTCCTCATGATTTAATGCAAAGTACTACTGTTTTCTATTCAATTCAACTTATTCCGCTTCTAAGATATCCATTCGCACCCAAGAACATGATGAATGTGATTATTATGTGACGCTTATCATCATTCTCACTTATGAACGCGTGCCTGACAAACACTTCCGTTCTACATGCAAACAAGCTAGAATGAGTATCTCTTAGATATCTAATACAGAGGACCGAGTCCGAGATATTAGAATCTTCGTGGTATAAGTTAGAACCCATGGATGGCCATTCCTGAGATCCGGAAAGTCTAAACCTTGTCTGTGGTATTCCGAGTAGGATTTGGGAAGGGATGGCTATGACGAACTTCAAACTCGCGAGTGCTGGGCTTAGTGACAGACGCAAAAGGAGGGTGAATCCTATTCCAGTATGATCAAGAACCTCCAGATGATTAGCCGTGCCGTGACAGAGCATTTGGACCCTTTTCACAGAGAGGATGGGATGTATCCATTGACAACAGTGATGCCTTACAGAAAGCTTGCCATGAAAAGGAGTAGGACTGGTTGGATGAAGACAGCAGGAAAGCAGAGGTTCAGAGGAACGAAAGCATCTCTATACGCTTATCTGAAATTCTCACCAATAAATTACATAAGTATTTCTATCTTTATTTTCTGTTTATTTATTATTATTATTTGAAAACTCCATAACCATTTGATATCTGCCTGACTGAGATTTACAAGATGACCATAGCTTGCTTCATACCAACAATCTCCGTGGGATCGACCCTTACTCACATAAGGTTTTATTACTTGGACGACCCAGTGCACTTGCTGGTTAGTTGTATCGAAGTTGTGACAAATTATGAATTAAGATTAGAGCACCAAGTTTTTGGAGCCATTACCAGGGATCACAATTTCGTGCACCAAGCAGCTTGCAAAGCATGCTGTTTTGATTTTGTTGTTCCTCCTTAAGTTTATCCATAGCTTCTTGCAGCTTGGTGACAGATGCTTCTAGGCGGGTCCAGTAGTCAATCTGAGGGATTTCTGGGAGGAACTCCTGCGCCCTCCTTTTGATGGAGTTATCTTGCACTTGTTGTCCTTCCATTGACTTCTTGGTGATTGGGTGCTCGATTGGGATGAACTCATCTACTCCCATCTTCACCCCAGCATCTTTACATAGCAGATAGATTAAGCTTGGTTAAGCCAATTTGGCTTCAGTGGAGTTCTTATTCGCAATTGTGTAAATCTCACAAGAAATCAAATGATGAATCTCTACTTCGTTTCCCAGCATAATGCAATGAATCATCACTACTCTTTTGACAGTGACATCAGAGCGGTTGCTAGTGGGCAGTATGAAATGCCCAATGAAGTCCAGCCAGCCCCTAGCAACTGGCTTAAGATTTCCTCTTTTGAGTTAGTTTGGGACACCTTTTGAGTTGGTTATCCACTTGGCTCCCGGGAGGCATATGTCCTCTAGAACTTGGTCCAACTGTTTATCCATTTTCACCATTCTCCTATTAAAGGATTCTGGATCATCTTACAGTTGAGGCAGCTTGAAGACCTCTCTTATTTTGTCAAGGTGGAAGTAAATAATCCTCCCTCTGACCATAGTTCGAAAGGTATGGAAGGCAGCTCCAGTCATTCTCTGCTTATCTGTCAGCCACAGATTTGAGTAGAATTCCTGAACCATGTTTCTTCCCACCTTTAACTCGGGATTAGCTAGAATTTCCCAGCCTCTATTTCGAATCTGCTCTTGGATCTCCAGATATTCGTCTTCTTTTAGATCAAATTTAACTTTCGGGATCACTAACCTCAGACCCATGATTTTATGGTAATGGTCTACATGTTCTTTGGTTAAGAACCTCTCTTGATTCCAAAGTGGATTTGGAGTATTCTCTTTCTTGCCTCTTGAAGTGGTTTGTTTTCCCTTAGGAGCCATGATCTTAATGAGTCTTAGCTCGGTGATCACGGAAAAACACACCAAACTTAGAGGTTTGCTTGTCCTCAAGCAAAAGAAAGGAAAGGAGAGGAATAGGAGGAGAGTCAAATTCGAATTGTGGAGGGATGGGGATGGCCAAACGTGTATTTAAAGATGGAGGGGTGGGGTTTTGAAAATTTTAAAAAAATATATGATAGAGAGATATGATTGGTAAAAAAAATCAAGATATGAAAAAGATGAGATTTTAAAATTCAAGAGATATGAAAAAGATATAAAGAAGTTAAATCTGAAAATTTATTGATGCATCTAAGAATTAAAAGAAGATATGATGAGTTGGAAAAGATTTGGAAAGGAATTGAAAAGATAAATGAGTTTTTGAAAAAGATTTGGAAGGGATTTGAAACAAAATTGAAAAGGGTTTTAGAAGATTACTAAATTTTTGGAAATTGAATGTGAGTAATGAAAATTTGTAACATGTTTATGCAGAAAATTATGAATTAAAACATGAAAGTTTGAAAAAATTTGAAGTGGAAACAAAATCTCCTCCCCCTGCCTTTCCTGGCGTTAAACGCCCAGAATGGTATCCATTATGGCGTTTAACGCCTATATGTTGGCCATTGTGGGCGTTTAACGCCCAGCCAGGTACCCTGGCTGGCGTTAAACGCCAGAAATCTTTTATCACTGGGCATTTTTCTAAACGCCCAGGACGCTGTAACTCTGGCGTTAAACACCCAGAATGGTATCTTTACTGGCGTTTTCGTGCCAGTGAGCTCCTTTTCTCTGCTTTATGCTCTGAATCCTTCTGTAACTCTGTAAACTCCTACAATTGATAATTAACCTTGAAGATAATTTATATCAAACTCATATAATTATTATTTAAATAACAAATAAACTTTGCTAACGGCTGGGTTGCCTCCCATCAAGTGCTTCTTTATTGTCTTTAGCTGGATTTTACTGAGCTTTAATCTAGTCTCAGTTTTGAGCATTCTTGCTCAACATTGCTTTCAAGACAATGCTTTATTCTCTATCCATTAACAATGAACTTTTTGTCAGAGTCAATATCCTGAAGCTCTACATATCCATATAGTGACACACTTGTAATCACATATGGTCCCCTCTACCGGGATTTTAATTTCCCAGGGAATAATCTGAGCCTAGAGTTAAACAACAGGACCTTCTGTCCTGGCTCAAAGAATCTGGATAACAGTTTCTTGTCATGCCACCTTTTTGCTTTCTCCTTGTAAATTTTTGCATTTCGAAAGCATTGAGTCTGAATTCCTCTAGCTCATTCAACTGGAGCAATATTTTCTCTCCATCTAACTTGGCATCAAGGTTTAGGAATCTGGTTGCCTAGTAGGCCTTGTGTTCCAGTTCCACTGGCAAGTGACAGGCTTTTCCATACACAAGCTGGTATGGAGAGGTCCCTATAGGCGTTTTAAATGTAGTTCTATATGCCCATAGAGCATCATCCAGACTCCTTGCCCAATCCTTTCTACGGGTACTTACAGTCCGTTCCAAGATTCGTTTTAGTTCTCTATTTGAGACTTCAGCCTGCCCATTTGTCTGTGGATGATATGGAGTTATCACTTTGTGGTTAATTCCATATCGGATCAGAGCAGAGTCAAGCTGTTTATTGCAGAAATGAGTCCCTCCATCACTGATTAGTATTCTAGGGACACCAAATCTGCTGAAGATATGCTTCTGGAGGAACTTCAGCACTGTCTAGTATCATTAGTGGGTGTGGCAATTGCCTCTACCCATTTGGATACATAGTCTACTGCCACCAAAATGTAAGTGTTTGAGTATGATGGTGGGAAAGGCCCCATGAAGTTAATACCCCATACATCAAACAACTCAATCTCTAAGATCCCTTGCTAAGGCATGGCATAACCATGAGGCAGATTACCAGCTCTCTGGCAACTATCACAGTTACGTACAAATTCTCGAGAGTCTCTATAGAGGGTAGGACAGTAGAAGCCACAATGGAGAACTTTTGTGGCTGTTCGCTCACCTCCGAAATGTCCTCCATATTGTGATCCATGGCAATGCCATAGGATCTTCTGTGCCTCTTCTCTAGGCACGCATCTGTAGACCATTCCGTCTGCACATCTCTTAAAGAGATATGGTTCATCCCACAAGTAGTACTTTGCATCAGAAATTAATTTTTTCGTTTGCTGTCTACTGTACTCTTTAAGTATGAATCTCACAGCTTTATAGTTTGCAATGTCTGTAAACCATGGTATTTCCTGAATGGCAAAGAGTTGCTCATCCGAAAAGGTTTCAGAGATCTCAGTAGGAGGGAGGGACGCTCCTGCTACTGGGTCTATTCGGGACAAGTGATCAGCTACTTGGTTCTCTGTCCCTTTTCTGTCTCTTATTTCTATATCAAACTCTTGTAGAAGTAACACCCATCTTATGAGCCTGGGTTTTGAATCCTGCTTCGTAAGTAGATATTTAAGAGTAGCATGGTCAGTGTACACAATTATTTTCGATCCTACTAAATAGGATCTAAACTTGTCAATGACATAAACCACTGCAAGCAGCTCTTTTTCTGTGGTTGTGTAATTCTTCTGTGCGTCATTTAGAACACAGTTGGCATAGTAAATGACGTGCAGAAGCTTGTTATGCCTTTGTCCTAATACTGCACCAATAGCATGGTCACTAACATCACACATTAATTCGAATGGTAATGTCCAGTCTGGTGCAGAAATTATAGGTGCTGTGACCAACTTAGCCTTCAGAGCCTCAAAGGCCTGCAAACACTCTGTGTCAAAGACAAATAGTGTATCAGCAGTTAGCAGATTACTCAGAGGTTTTGCGATTTTTGAAAAATCCTTTATAAACCTCTTGTAAAATCTTGCATGTCCTAGAAAGCTTCTGATTGCCTTAGCATTGGTGGGAGGTGGTAATTTTTCAATTACCTCTACCTTAGCTTAATCCACTTCTATTCCTTTGTTCGAAATTTTATGCCCAAGGACAATTCCTTCAGTCACCATAAAGTGACATTTTTTCCAGTTTAAAACTAGGTTAGTCTCTTGGCACCTTTTCAGAACAAGTGTTAGATGATCAAGACAGGAGCTGAATGAGTCTCCAAATACTGAGAAGTCATCCATGAAGACTTTCAGAAAATTTTCCACCATATCAGAGAAAATAGAGAGCATGCATCTCTGAAAGGTTGTAGGTGCATTGCACAGACCAAAAGGCATCCTTCTGTAGGTAAATACTCCAGAGGGACATGTGAATGCTGTTTTCTCTTGATCCTGAGAATCTACTGCAATTTGGTTATAACCTGAATAGCCATCCAAAAAGCAGTAATAATCATGACCTGCTAGTCTTTCTAGCATCTGGTCTATAAATGGTAAAGGAAAATGATCCTTTCTGGTGGCTGTATTGAGCCTTCTGTAGTCAATACACATACGCCACCCTGTAACTGTTCTTATAGGAACCAGTTCATTCTTTTCAATGTGAACCACTGTCATGCCTCCCTTTTTGGGTACAACTTGGACAGGGCTTACCCAGGGGCTATCAGAAATAGGATAAATAATCCCAGCCTCTAGTAATTTAGTGACCTCTTTCTGTACCACTTCCTTCATGGCTGGATTCAGCCGCCTTTGTGGTTAGACCACTGGCTTAGCATCGTCCTCTAATAGGATCTTGTGCATACATCTGGCCGGGCTGATTCCCTTAATGTCACTTATGGACCACCCAAGAGCCGTCTTGTGTGTCCTTAGTACTTGAAGTAGTGCTTTCTCTTCCTGTGGCTCCAAGGCAGAGCTTATGATCACAGGAAAAGTGTCATCCTCTCCCAGAAACGCATATTTCAGGGATGGTGGAAGTGGTTTGAGCTCGGGTTTAGGAGGTTTATCCTCTTCCTGAAGAGTTTTCAGAGGCTTTTCTGTTTCCTCTGATTCCTCCAGATCAGGCTAAATATCTTTAAAGAAGTCTGATAAACCATTATTTTATGATTTATATTGTATTTAATTGTGTGGTTTTATCAAATCTTTACCCATTTATTCATTAAATAAGCATGCATTTATAATTCCTTCCTAAAAATACTTTATGGTTGAAAACTTGCTTACTAGAGAATTTTAATTTTGTATTTTAACTCTCCTTTATTCCATTCGATGACGTGATCTGTATGTTAAGTATTTCAAGCTTTATAGGGCATGAATGACTTGGAGATTGGAAAGGAAGTTTGCAAAAATGGAAGGGACACAAGAAATTAAGGAGATGACCAGCGAGAAGTGACGCGGACGCATGGCTCATGCGACCGCACGATATAGACGAAATTGCAGTGACGCGGACGCATGGCTCATGCGATCGCACGGATTGGAAACTGCACCAGTGAAGCGAAGGCGTGGACGATGCGAACGCGTGGCAAGGCAAAACGCTGGATGACGCGAACTCCTGGATGACGCGAACTCCTGGATGACGCGATCGCGTGACATGCGCGATCTGCAGAATCTGCAGAATTTGCTGGGGGCGATTTTGGGCCCTGTTTTGACCCAGTTTTTGGCCCAAAAAAGCATATTAGAGCCAAGGAACATGCAGAGGCAGAAGAGAACATTCATTCCACATAGTTTTAGTTTTTTTTAGATCTGATTTTACCTCTCCTCTAGGTTTTCTCTCTACACATCCATAGTTCTTAGGATTTGATTTTATTGCTTTTTGGATCGGAACATTGGGAAGAGTTATTACCTCCGTCAAGACTTCGTCATTCTAGTTTGTTTCCTTACTTGTCACTAGCTCTTTCATGTTCTGTATTTACTCAGAGTTATTCTTGGATTATTTCTAGAATTTATTTATATAAGAAATATTTTTATTTTTAATTGATCTTTTAATTATTATTTATCATGTCTTCCTTTACTTCTCCTTCTTATGTTATGAATTTTACATTCACAATGAGCGAGTAGTTCCATAACTTGATTGGGAGATGATTGGAAGGAAACCTTGAGTTGGATTACTTAAAAGAAAAAAATTGTAATTGGGTTCATTGTTGGATTGCCTTAGTTATTGACACTAGTCCTTCCCAAGGGAGAGGATTAGGACTTGTGACTACAAATAGTTTTCCAACTTGCTTGACTTCCCTCCACCTAGTAAAGGGTAACTAAGCAGAACAACCTCCAATTATCAATTAATCTGGAGAGTACTCCAACAAGAATAGCGCTTCCAACTAATCTACTCCCAGTCAAGGTTTTTATTTAAAATTACATAATTTCTCTAATTTAATTTCCTGCTTAATGCTTATCAACTCAACCCATTTTGGAAAACATCTGATTAATAAAATAGCACATCTTTCTGCAACTCGTTGGGAGACGACCTAGGATTCATACTCCCAGTATTTTAATTTTAATTTTGGGACAACCCTTCTAAATTGATAAGTGGATTTTTGGTTGGTTAAGAACTGTACTTGCAACGTATCTCTTATAATAAATTCTTAACTCGCCAATTTCCGCTACGTCAATTTTTGGCGCCGTTGCCGGGGAGTTACAACTGAGTGCTAAGTTATTGATTGGAATTTATTTATTTGCATTTTATTTTATTTTTGCTACTATGAGCTACATGTTTCTTTCGTTAAATGACGCGTTCACTTCCTGATCCAAGCTTGCCAGTATTTGATCCTGAGATTAAAAGAACTATCTCACGAATAAGGCAAGCTCAACGTTGGTTAGTCCTCTCTGAGGGCGAATCTGAAACGTCACCTGAGGAAGAAACAAGCTCCCTTTCTGCTGATTCGGTTGATTTACGTGTAGGTGACATGGCAGCACCTAGGAGAATTACTATCCAGAAGGCTGGAGCCCCTAATTTCACAATGCAACCATTTCAAACGCATCACCCAGCAGTGGCTACAGACTTTGAAATAAAGACTGCACTGCTCAACTTGATGCCTAAGTTTCATGGCTTACTTGCTCAAGAGCCTATCAAGCACCTGAGGGATTTCCAAGCAGCCTGTTCTACTGTCAGGCGCGATGGTGCAAATGAAACTTCTATTCTGTTGAAAGCTTTCCCGTTCTCTCTTGAGGGAAAAGCAAGAGAGTGGTACTACACTCAACCCGCAGCAACCGTTTCTGACTGGGATACGCTCAGAAGAGAATTTTTGGAAAAATTCTTTCCAGCCGAAGTTACTGATAAACTGAGGAAGGACATTTCCATGATTGTCCAGGACGAATCCGAGACTCTCTATGAATATTGGGAGCGCTTCAACAATCTTCTCGAAGCATGCCCCCACCATATGATTGACAAGATAGTGTTACTCGGCTACGTCACATAGGGCATAAGGCCCCAAGATAAAACCACATTGGAGAGTGCTAGCAATGGGTCTATGAAAAAGTACAAAACCACTGATGAGGCATGGCAATTGATCAGCGACTTGGCTGAGTCTACAAGGAATTACAGGCAGAAACAAAGTCGCTCAAAGGCTGTTGCAGAGGTATCTTCTAGCAAAGAAACTACTGCTCTGGCTCAGAGTATATGTGAAATGACCAACTTACTAAAGCAGATGCAGCTGAGTCAACAACAAGCACAGCAAAGCCAACAGTTAGTCCCACAGAGAGTGTGTGGGATCTGCGCCGATTACAGCCATTATACTGAGCTCCAGCAGGAAGACAACACTGTGGCAGCCACTCATAACTTCTATGACCGCCCCAACCAAGGGTACAATCAAGGTGGCAGTTACAGCCATGGATGGCAGGATAACTCTAACCAGAATTGGAGAGACAACAATAATAGAGGAGGCAGAGACAATCAAGGATATCAAAGGTGGAATAATAACAACAATAGGCAGCAGAACCAGAACCAGCCTTACAGAGCACCCCACCTGAGGCAGTCCCAAGGACCACAACATAACCAACAACAAGTTCCGCAGATCACTCAATCTAATTCTTCTCCGAGTGACGATACTCTTCAATCCATTGCACAAGGACAAAGGAACATGGAAAGTTCACTTAATGGCCTAGCATCCGCTATACAAGCTCTCATCTCTCAGCTAGCAACACCCAATACTTCAAACACTCAACAGGCAAGCTCTAGTGGAATCCCCTCTCAACCATTGCACTATCCAAAGGGTGGCATTAATGCCATCACCCTAAGGTCAGGAACCACATTGCAAGAGAGTAACCTGGAGGAGCCAAGCCCACCAGAACACGCCTCAGCTGAAGAGGTAGTGGAAATAGAAGATGTTGAGGAGGAAGAGGACATACAGGACATGGCTGAAGAAGAAGAGCTCAATCACAGGAAGAAGCACCAAAGGGCGCAGACACTGCAGAAAATGCCATTCCTATTCCATTTTCATAACTTGCAAGGAAGCCCAAGAAGCAGCTGGAACCTGATCCCAAAATGGTAGAAATATTCAAAAAGGTTGAGGTAACTGTTCCTCTTTTTGATGTTATTCAACAGGTGCCTAAATACGCAAAGTTTCTAAAAGATTTATGTATACATAAAGACAAAATCAATGAATTATTCCTTTAGGTAGTTCTATATTTGCTTTAATGGGAGGTATACCTGAAAAGTGTAGTGATCCAGGTCCATGTATGGTTAATTGTACTATTGGTGGTGTAGTATTTTCTGACTACATGTGTGATTTAGGAGCATGTGTGAGTATAATGCCTTTGTCTATATATGATATTTTGAGACTCCCTCCCTTAAAAAGGTCGGCAGCCCGTTTTGTGTTAGCAAATAAAAGCATTATTACAGTGGCTAGAGTTGCTGAAGATGTATTAGTGGGCATTAAGGGGCTCACCTTTCCCATTGATTTTTATATCCTGGAGATGCCCCAAAATGACTCAGAGAAGCCATCATCAATCCTACTCGGAAGACCATTCCTGAAGACCTCGAAGTTCAAATTGGATGCTTTTTCAGGAACATACTCTTTTGAAATAGATGGCGGAGTAATAAGCTTCAATCTAAATGGAATTATGAAGCACCCTCTAGAAGATCATTCTATCCTCCAGTGTGACATCATAGATGAAACTGTAGCTGAAATTCACCAGGAGGAGTTAGAAGAGAAGTACATAGGACAAGGTCTGAATGTGGGGACACTTTCTGAGGATAATGAAAATACTTTACCATTGTCACCAGCTCCAGATAATCCAGAACCTAGCCATGAGCCGAAGTTAGAATTAAAACCCCTCCCTCCACACCTCAAATATGCGCTTACCTTGAAGACAAGAAGAAGTTTCCAATTATCATTGCACGGGAACTCACTTCTCAACAAGAAGAACAGTTACTTAATGTGCTGAGAAAGCATAAGAAGGCAATTGGGTGGAGTTTGGTAGACATAGTGGGCATCAACCCTCAAGTTTGTGAGCACAGAATACTTTTAGAAGAGGGAGCAAGACCTGTTCGTCAACCCCAGAGAATACTGAATCCCACTATCTTGGAGGCTTTCAAAAAGGAAGTACCAGACTACTATAGGCGGACATTATCTATCCCATTGATGAGCGGATAATTTATACGCTTTTTGGCATTGTTTTTACATAGTTTTCAGTATAATTTAATTAGTTTTTAGTCTATTTTTATTAGTTTTTAATTAAAATTCACATTTCTGGACTTTACTATGAGTTTGTGTGTTTTTCTGTGATTTCAGGTAATTTCTGGCTGAAATTGAGGGACCTGAGCAAAAATCAGATTCAGAGGTTGAAGAAGGACTGCAGATGCTGTTGGATTCTGACCTCCCTGCACTCAAAGTGGATTTTCTGGAGCTACAGAACTCCAAATGGCGCGCTTTCAATTGCGTTGGAAAGTAGACATCCAGGGATTTATAGCAATATATAATAGTCCATACTTTATCTGAGTTTAGATGACACAAACTGGCATTGAACGCCAGTTCCATGTTGCAGTCTGGCGTTCAGCGCCAGAAACAAGTTGCAAAGTGGAGTTCAACGCCAGAAACACGTTACAAACTGGCGTTCAACTCCAAAAATGACCTCTCCACGTGAAAGCTTCATGCTCAGCCCAAGCACACACCAAGTGGGCTCCGGAAGTGGATTTCTACATCAATTACTTATTTCTGTAAACCCTAGTAACTAGTTTAGTATAAATAGGGCTTTTTACTATTGTATTTACAATCTTGGGATTATCTTCTAGTCCTTTGATCACGTTTGGGGGCTGGCATCTCGGCCATGCCTGGACCTTATCACTTATGTATTTTCAACGGTAGAGTTTCTACACACCATAGATTAAGGTGTGGAGCTCTGCTGTTCCTCAAAGATTAATGCAAAGTACTATTGTTTTTCTATTCAATTCAACTTATTCTGCTTCTAAGATATTCATTCGCACTTCAACATGATGGATGTGATGATCGTGACAGTCATCATCATTCTCAACTTATGAACGCGTGCCTGACAACCACTTCCGTTCTACTTTAGATTGAATGGATATCTCTTGGATATCTAATACAAGGGACCGAGTCTGAGTTATTAGTGTCTTCGTGGTATAAGTTAGAACCCATGGATGGCCATTCCTAAGATCCGGAAAGTCTAAACCTTGTCTGTGGTATTCCGAGTAGGATCTGGGAAGGGATGGCTGTGACAAGCTTCAAACTCGCGAGTGCTGGGCGTAGTTACCGACAGATGATTAGTCATGCAGTGACAGCGCATTCGACCATTTTCACAGGAGGATGGGATGTAGCCATTGACAATGGTGATGCCCTACATAAAGCTTGCCATGGAAAAGAGTAGGATTGATTGGATGAGGACAGCAGGAAAGCAGAGATCAGAGGAACGAAAGCATCTCCATACGCTTATTTGAAATTCTCACCAATGAATTACATAAGTACCACTATCCTATTTTATATTTTATTTATTTTCATCCACTATAATTTCTTAATACAATTTAATCCGCCTAACTGAGATTTACAAGGTGACCATAGCTTGCTTCAAGCCGACAATCTCCGTAGGATCGACCCTTACTCACGTAAGGTTTATTACTTGGACGACCCAGTGCACTTGCTGGTTAGTTGTACGAAGTTGTGAAACAGATATAAGATCATGAATGTGCGTATTGAGTTTTTAGCGTCGTTACCAAGGAATGGAATGATCACGATTTCGCACACCAAGTTTTTGGCGCCGTTGCCGGGGATTGTTCGAGTTTGGACAACTGACGGTTCATCTTGTTGCTCAGATTAGGTAACTTTCTTTTCGTTTTCTTTTCCAAAAAAAAAATTTATTCCTTCTTTTTCATTTTTCCCAAAATAATTTTCAAAAAAAAAAAACCAAAAAAATTTACAAAATAATAAAACCAAAAATATTTTGTGTTTCTTGTTTGAGTCTTGAGTCAATTTTTAAGTTTGGTGTCAATTGCATTTTTTCTAAAAATTTATGCATTTTTCGAAAATTCATACATTCATAGTGTTCTTCATGATCTTCAAGTTGTTCTTGGTAAGTCTTCTTGTTTGATCTTGATATTTTCTTGTTTTGTGTCTTTCCTTGTTTTTCATATGCATTCTTGAATTATTAATGTCAAAAAAATAAAAATTTTTAAGTTTGGTGTCTTGCATGTTTTTCTTTTCTTAAAAATTTTCAAAAATAAGTCTTGATGTTCATCTTGATCTTCAAAGTGTTCTTGGTGTTCATCTTGACATTCATAGTGTTCTGGCATGCATTGTGTGTTTTGATTCATAATTTTTATGTTATGTGTTATTTTTCATGTTTTTCTCTTTCCTCATTAAAAATTTAAAAATAAAAAATATACATTTCCCTTTTTCTCTCATAAATTTTCGAAAATTTGAGTTGACTTTTTCAAAATTTTTAAAATCTAGTTGTTTCTTATGAGTCAAATCAAATTTTCAATTTGAAAATCTTATCTTTTTCAAAATCTTTTTCAAAAATCTTTTCTTAATTTTATCTCATAATTTTCGAAAATATTATCAACAATTAATGTTTTGATTCAAAAATTTCAAGTTTGTTACTTTCTTGTTAAGAAAGATTCAAACTTTAAGTTCTAGAATCATATCTTGTGATTACTTGTGAGTCAAGTCATTAATTTTGATTTTAAAATTCAAATCTTTTTCAAACTAATTTTAATCATATCTTTCAATCATATCTTTTTCAATTTCAATCATATCTTTTTCGAAATCAATTTCAAAATCTTTTCTAACCTCTTTTCTAACTTCCTATCTTTTCAAAATTTGACTTTCAAATCTTTTCAATCAATCTTATCGTTTTGTTTCAATCACATCTTTTTCAAATTTCAATCCTATCTTTCCAAAATTTGATTTTCAAAATCTCTTAACCACTTAACTTTTTGTTTGATTCTTATCTTCTTCAAAACTGCCCAACTAACTTTCTACCTTTAATTTTCGAAAATTCCTCCCTCTTTTTCAAAATTTCATTTTAATTAACTAATTATTTTAAATTTTAATTTTTAATTTAATTTCAAACATTAATTTTCAAAATTTAACTTTAAATTTCATTTTTATTTTAATTAATTTTCAAAATTCTCCCACCTCTCATCTCCTTCTATTTATTTATTCATCTACTAACACTTCTCTTCCACCCAAAAATTCGAACCCCATCCTCCTCTCTGTGTTCGAGTTTTTCCTCTTCTCTTCCTTACATGACATTCTTCTCTTCTTCTACTCACATAAAGGAATCTCTATACTGTGACATAGAGGATTCCATATTTTCTGCTTTCTTCTTCTTTTTCATATGAGCAAGAACAAGGATAAGAACATTCTTGTTGAAGCTGATCCTGAACCTGAAAGGACTCTGAAGAGGAAGCTAAGGGAAGCTAAAGCACAACTCTCTGGAGAAAATCTGACAGAAATTTTTGAAAAAGAAGAAGACAATATGGCCGAAAATAATAATAATGCAAGGAGGATGCTTGGTGACTTCACTGCACCTAATTCCAATTTACATGGAAGAAGCATCTCAATTCCTGCCATTGGAGCAAACAACTTTGAGCTTAAACCTCAATTAGTTTCTCTGATGCAACAGAACTGCAAGTTTCATGGACTTCCATCTGAAGATCCTTTTCAGTTCTTGACTGAATTCTTGCAGATCTGTGATACTGTTAAGACCAATGGGGTTAATCTCGAGGTCTACAGGCTTATGCTTTTCCCGTTTGCTGTAAGAGACAGAGCTAGAGTGTGGTTAGACTCTCAACCCAAAGATAGCCTGAACTCTTGGGATAAGCTGGTCACGGCTTTCTTAGCCAAGTTCTTTCCTCCTCAAAAGCTTAGTAAGCTTAGAGTGGATGTTCAAACTTTCAGAAAGAAAGAAGGAGAATCCCTCTATGAAGCTTGGGAGAGATACAAGCAACTGACCAAAAAGTGTCCTTCTGACATGCTTTCAGAATGGACCATTCTGGATATATTCTATGATGGTCTGTCTGAACTATCAAAGATGTCACTGGAGCATTCTGCAGGTGGATCCATTCACCTAAAGAAAACGCCTGTAGAAGCTCAAGAACTCATTGACATGGTTACAAATAACCAGTTCATGTACACTTCTGAAAGGAATCCTATGAATAATGGAATGCCTATGAGGAAGGGAGTTCTTGAAATTGATACTCTGAATACCATATTGGCTCAGAATAAAATATTGACTCAGCAAGTCAATATGATCTCTCAGAGTCTGAATGGATTGAAGGAATCATCCAACAGTACTAAAGAGGCATCTTCTGAAGAAGAAGCTTATGATCCTGAGAACCCTGCAATAGCAGAGGTGAATTACATGGGTGAACTTTATGGAAACACCTATAACCTCTCATGGAGAAATCATCCAAATTTCTCATGGAAGGATCAACAAAAGCCTCAACAAGGCTTTAATAATGGTGGAAGAAACAGGTTTAACAATAGTAAACCTTTTCCATCATCCACTCAGCAACAGACAGAGAATTCTGAGCAGAATCTATCTAGCTTAGCAAATTTAGTCTCTGATCTATCTAAGGCCACTATGAGTTTCATAAATGAAACAAGGTCTTCCATTAGAAATTTGGAAGCACAAGTGGACCAGCTGAGTAAAGAAATCACTGAAACCCCTCCTAGTACTCTCCCAAGCAATATAGAAGAGAATCCAAAGAGAGAGTGCAAGGCCATTGATATAACAATCATGGCCGAACCTACAAGGGAGGAAGAGGACGTGAATCCCAGTGAGGAAGACCTCCTGGGACATCCAGTGATCAACAAGAAATTTCTCTTTGAGGAACCAAAGGACTCTGAGGCTCATCTGGAGACCATAGAGATTCCATTGAACCTCCTTGTGCCATTCATGAGCTCTGATGAGTATTCTTCTTCTGAAGAGAATGAGGATGTTACTGAAGAGCAAGTTGCCAAGTACCTTGGTGCAATCATGAAGCTGAATGCCAAATTACTTGGTAATGAGACTTGGGAAGATGAACCTCCCTTGCTCACCAATGAACTGAGTGATCTGGATCAACTGAGATTGCCTCAGAAGAAACAGGATCCTGGAAAGTTCTTAATACCTTGTGCCATAGGCACCATGACCTTTGAAAAGGCTCTATGTGACCTTGGGTCAGGGATAAACCTCATGCCCCTCTCTGTAATGGAGAAACTGGGAATCTTTGAGGTGCAAGCTGCCAGAATCTCATTAGAGATGGCAGACAACTCAAGAAAATAGGCTTATGGACTAGTGGAGGATGTGTTAGTAAAGGTTGAAGACCTTTACATCCCTGCTGATTTCATAATCCTAGACACTGAGAAGGATGAGGATGAATCCATCATCCTTGGAAGACCCTTGCTAGCCACAGCAAGAGATGTGATTGATGTAGACAGAGGAGAATTGATCCTTCAACTGAATGAGGACAACCTTGTGTTTAAAACCCAAGAATCTCCTTCTGTAGTAATGGAGAGAAAGCATAGAAATCTTCTCTCAGTACAGAGTCAACTACAGCCCCCACAATCAAACTCTAAGTTTGGTGTTGGGAGGCCTCAACCAAACTCTAAGTTTGGTGTTGAACTCCCATATCCAAACTCTAAGTTTGGTGTTGGGAGTCTATAAAATTGACCTGATCACCTATGTGGCTCCATGAGAGCCCACTATCAAGCTATTGACATTAAAGAAGCGCTTGTTGGGAGGCAACCCAATTTTTATTCATCTAATTTTATTTTTATTTTTATTGTTTTTTTTCATGTTTTATTAGGTTCATGATCATGTGGAGTCACAAAATAAATACAAAAATTAAAAAACAGATCAAAAACAGCAGAAAAAAAATCACACCCTAGAGGAAGGACTTACTGGCGTTTAAACGCCAGTAAGGAGCATCTGGCTGGCGTTCAACGCCTGAACAGAGCATGGAGCTGGCGCTGAACGCTAGAAACAAGCATGGAGCTGGCGTTCAACGCGAGAAATATGCTGCATATGGGTGTTAAACGCCCAAAACAAGCATCGCTTCAGTGTCTAAACGCCAGAAATGCATGCAAAGGTATTTTACATGCCTAATTGTTGCAGGGATATAAATCCTTGACACCTCAGGATCTGTGGACCCCACAGGATCACTTCAGGATCTGTGGACCCCACAGGATCCCCACATACCTCTACTCACCTTCCCTCCTCATAATCCTATATCACCCTCTCTCTCCATTCACAGTCATCCCTTTTGTTTTCCATTCACCACTCACATCCATACACCCCACCCACCTTCAAAATTCAAAATTTCTTTCCCACCCAAGCCCACCCATATAGCCGAATACACACATCCCTCCATCTCCTCCATATCTTCTTCTTCTACTACTATTCTTTCTTCTTTTGCTCGAGGGCAAGCAACATTCTAAGTTTGGTGTGGTAAAAGCATAGCTTTTTTTATTTTTCCATAACCATTGATGGCACCTAAGGCCAGAGAAACCTCTAGAAAGAGGAAAGGGAAGACAAAAGCTTCCACCTCCAAGTCATAGAAGATGGAGAGATTCATCTCAAGGGTCTATAGTTCAGTGGTAGAACATTTGACTGCAAATCAAGAGATCCCTGAGATACCTCAGGGGATACATTTTCCTCCACACAATTATTGGGAGTAACTAAGGATAGGAACACCAAGAGCACTCCATCATCCTCCATGAAATTAGAGAAGATCAAAGAGTTATGAGGGAGGAGCAACAAAGACAAGGAAGAGACATAGAAGAGCTCAAGGACATCATTGGTTCCTCAAGAGGAAGACGCCACCCGCACTAAGGTGGACTCATTCCTTAATCTCCTTGTTTATTTATTTTCCTGTTTTTCAATTTTTATGCTTTATGTCTGTTTATGTTTTTGTCTTCATGAGCACTAGTATTTAAGTGTCCATGCCTTAAAGTTATGAATGTCCTATGAATCCATCACCTCTCTTGAATGAAAAATGTTTTAATTACAAAAGAACAAGAAGTACATGGTTTCGAATTCATCCTTGAAACTAGTTTAATTATTTTGATGTGGTGGCAACACTTTTTGTTTTCTGAATGTATGCTTGAACAGTGCATATGTCTTTTAAAGTTGTTGTTTATGAATGTTAAATATGTTGGCTCTTGAAAGAATGATGAAAAGGAGAAATGTTATTTGATAATCTGAAAAATCATAAAAATGATTCTTGAAGTAAGAAAAAGCAGTGAATACAAAAGCTTGCAGAAAAAAAAAGAAAAAAATGGCAAAAAAAAAATATAATAGAAAAAAAAAAGTAAGCAGAAAAAGCCAAAAGCTCTTTAATCCAAAAGGCAAGAGCAAAAAGCCAATAACCCTTAAAACCAAAAGGCAAGGGTAATAAAAAGGATCCAAGGCTTTGAGCATCAGTGGAGAGGAGGGCCTAAAGGAATAAAATCCTGGCCTAAGCGGCTAAACCAAGCTGTCCCTAACCATGTGCTTGTGGCGTGAAGGTGTCAAGTGAAAACTTGAGACTGAGCGGTTAAAGTCAAGGTCCAAAGCAAAAGAAGAGTGTGCTTAAGAACCCTGGACACCTCTAATTGGGGACTTTAGCAAAGCTGAGTCACAATCTGAAAAGGTTCACCCAGTTATGTGTCTGTGGCATTTATGTATCCGGTGGTAATACTGGAAAACAAAGTGCTTAAGGCCACGGCCAAGACACATAAAGTAGCTGTGTTCAAGAATCAACATACTGAACTAGGAGAATCAATAACACTATCTAAATTCTAAGTTCCTATAGACGCCAATCATTCTGAACCTCAATGGATAAAGTGAGATGCCAAAACTATTCAAGAGGTAAAAAGCTACAAGTCCCGCTCATCTGATTGGAGCTAAGTTTCATTGATATTTTAGAATTTATAGTATATTCTCTTCTTTTTATCCTATTTTATTTTTAGTTTCTTGGGAAAAGCAACAATTTAAGTTTGGTGTTGTGATGAGCGGATAATTTATACGCTTTTTGGCATTATTTTTACATAGTTTTCAGTATAATTTAATTAGTTTTTAGTCTATTTTTATTAGTTTTTAATTAAAATTCACATTTCTGGACTTTACTATGAGTTTGTGTGTTTTTCTGTGATTTCAGGTATTTTCTGGCTGAAATTAAGGGACCTGAGCAAAAATCAGATTCAGAGGTTGAAGAAGGACTGCAGATGCTGTTGGATTCTGACCTCCCTGCATTCAAAGTGGATGTTCTGGAGCTGCAGAACTCCAAATGGCACGATTCCAATTGCTATGAAAAGTAGACATCCAGGGATTTCCAGTAATATATAATAGTCCATACTTTGTCTGAGTTTAGATGATGGAAACTGGCATTGAATGCCAGTTCTATGTTGCAGTCTGGCGTTCAGCGCCAGAAACAAGTTGCAAAGTGGAGTTTAACGCCAGAAACACGTTACAAACTGGCGTTCAACTCCAAAAATGACCTCTCCACGTGAAAGCTTCATGCTCAGCCCAAGCACACACCAAGTGGGCCCCAAAAGTGGATTTCTACATCAATTACTTATTTCTGTAAACCCTAGTAACTAGTTTAGTATAAATAGGGCTTTTTACTATTGTATTTACAATCTTGGGATTATCTTTTGGTCCTTTGATCACATTTGGAGGCTGGCCTCTCGGCCATGCCTCGACCTTATCACTTATGTATCTTCAACGGTAGAGTTTCTACACACCATAGATTAAGGTGTGGAGCTCTGCTGTTCCTCAAAGATTAATGCAAAGTACTACTATTTTTTATTCAATTCAACTTATTCAACTTCTAAGATATTCATTCGCACTTCAACATGATGGATGTGATGATCGTGACAGTCATCATCATTCTCAACTTATGAACGCGTGCATGACAACCACTTCCGTTCTACCTTAGATTGAATGGATATCTCTTGGATATCTAATACAGGGGACCGAGTCCGAGTTATTAGTGTCTTCGTGGTATAAGTTAGAACCCATGGATGGCCATTCCTGAGATCTGGAAAGTCTAAACCTTGTCTGTGGTATTCCGAGTAGGATCTGGGAAGGGATGGCTGTGACGAGCTTCAAACTCGCGAGTGCTCGGCGTAGTGACAGACGCAAAAGGATAGTAAATCCTATTCAGTATGATCGAGAACCGACAGATGATTAGCCATGCAGTGACAGTGCATTGGACCATTTTTACAGGAGGATGGGATGTAGCCATTGACAACGGTGATGTCCTACATAAAGCTTGCCATGGAAAGGAGTAGGATTGATTGGATGAAGACAGTAGGAAAGCAGAGATCAGAGGAACAAAAGCATCTCCATACGCTTATCTGAAATTCTCACCAATGAATTACATAAGTACCGCTATCCTATTTTATATTCTATTTATTTTCATCCACTATAATTTCTTAATACAATTTAATCTGCTTGACTGAGATTTACAAGGTGACCATAGCTTGCTTAAAGCTGACAATCTCCGTGGGATCGACCCTTACTCACGTAAGGTTTATTACTTGGACGACCCAGTGCACTTGCTGGTTAGTTGTACGAAGTTGTGAAATAGATATTAGATCATGAACGTGCGTATTGTGTTTTTAGTGCCATTACCAAGGAATGGAATGATCACGATTTCGCACACCACCCATCTCAGACAGTGAATGGGTAAGCCCAGTACAAATGGTGCCCAAGAAGTCTGGAGTTACTACAGTGAAGAATGAGCATGGGGAGCTCATAGGAACCAGAGTACAGAACGCCTGGAGAGTCTGCATTGATTATAGGCGCCTAAACCAGGCCACTCGCAAGGATCACTATCTTCTTCCATTCATTGATCAAATGCTGGATCGCCTGTCAGGTAAATCACATTATTGAAGATCAGGAAAAGACTACTTTCACCTGTTCTTTTGGGACTTATGCTTATAAGAGAATGCCCTTTGGCTTGTGCAATGCACCAGCCACTTTCCAAAGGTGCATGATAAGTGTTTTCTCTGATCTTATTGAGGACTGTATGGAGGATTTTATGGATGATTTTAGCGTTTATGGTGATTCTTTTAGCCTTTGCTTAAATGGTTTATCTAGAGTATTAGATAGATGTGTCAGTACAAACCTTGTATTGAATTTTGAAAAATGTCACTTTATGGTTAAACAAAGGATCGTACTAGGACATGTTGTATCTAATACTGGCATTTCTGTAGACCCAGCAAAGGTGGATGTTATTTCTAGTTTGCCTTACCCTTCCTCTGTGAGGGAAGTCCGTTCATTCCTTGGCCATGCAGGTTTTTACCGGAGATTCATTAAGGACTTCAGTAAGGTAGCACTTCCCTTATCCAGATTACTGCAGAATGATATTGAGTTCAAGTTCAGTGAGGATTGCAAACAAGCGTTTGATAAGCTGAAAACTGCCCTGACTCAAGCTCCAATTGTGAGAGGACCAGACTGGAGCCAGCCATTCGAAATCATGTGCGATGCTTCCAACCATGCAGTAGGAGCAGCGCTGGCTCAGCGTGAAGGTAAGGACCCCTTTGTAATTGCTTATGCGTCTAAAACTTTAGACACTGCTCAGTCTAATTACACTACTACTGAGAAAGAGCTTCTTGCTATTGTTTTTGCTTTGGATAAATTCTGAGCCTATTTACTTGGTACTAAAGTAGTAGTGTATTCAGACCACGCAGCTCTAAAATATTTATTAGCTAAAAAGGAATCCAAACCAAGGCTTATACGTTGGATACTGCTATTACAAGAATTTGATTTAGAAATAAAGGATAGGAGTGGAAACCAAAATTTAGTGGCAGACCACTTGAGTCGCCTTGAGCACATTAAGGATGACTCCACTCCTATAGCTGATAATTTCCCATTTGATAACCTGCAAGCAGTATCTGAGATACTCCCTTGGTATGCACCTGTAGCTAATTATCTAGTTAGCCACACTTTTCCTCCAAACTTTACTAAGCATCAAAGAGACAAGCTGAAAAGCGAGTCTAAATATTATATATGGGATGACCCATATTTATGGAGATGTGGCGTTGATCAGGTAATTAGAAGGTGTGTACCTCAATCAGAATTCCAGTCCATCTTAGAGGCCTGTCACTCATCTGAGAGTGGAGGACATTTTGGCCCTCAAAGAACAGCTAGAAAAATCTTAGACTGTGGATTCTGGTGGCCTACTCTTTTTAGAGACGCTGCTGAATTTTGTAAATCTTGTTTCCCATGCCAAAAATTTGGTAATATATCCAAGAAGGATGAGATGCCTCAACAAATTATGCTTTTCTGTGAAATTTTTTATGTTTGGGCATTGACTTCATGGGTCCATTTCCAAATTCTAATGGTTATTTTTATATATTGTTAGCTGTAGATTATGTTTCCAAATGGGTGGAAGCAATTCCTACCCGCACTGATGATGCTAACACTGTTGTTTCCTTTGTGAAAAACCACATTATTTGTCGCTTTGGATCACTACGAGCAATCGTGAGCGATCAAGGCACCCATTTTTGTAACAGGAGACTAACAGGATTACTGAAGAAGCATGGGATAATTCATAAAGTAGCAACAGCCTATCACCCTCAGACTAATGGGCAAGCCAAGGTGTCCAACAGAGAGATAAAGCACATATTACAGAAGATAGTCAAACCTCATAGAAGAGACTGGAGCACCAGGCTACAAGATGCACTTTGGGCATACAGAACAGCATACAAGACACCCATTGGGATGAGTCCCTTTCGCTTAGTTTATGGAAAAGCCTGTCATCTCCCAGTTGAGGTAGAGCACAAAGCCTTTTGGGCAGTGAAAGAGTGCAACATGGGATTTGAGGAAGCCGGAGCTGAAAGGAAGTTGCAACTGCAAGAATTGGAAAGCCTTCGCCTGGAAGCTTATGAGAACTCCAGACTGTACAAGGAAAAGATGAAGGTTGTACATGATCAGCACATCAAGAGGAAAGAGTTCCAACCTGGGGACTTAGTCCTCCTTTACAAATCCAGACTGAGGCTCATGCCAGGCAAGTTGAAATCAAGATTGGAAGGTCCCTATAGAATAGAGAAGGCTGAGCCGTATGGAGTTTTTCACCTAAGTCACCCTTCCAGCTCTGAACTCATCAAGGTTAATGGACATCGTTTGAAGCTATATCACGGCGAGAAGGTGACGAAAAACAAGGAGCTAGAAATCTTCCTCTTGGAAGATCCACTCACAGCAGAAGACTGAGCTAGTGGAGCGTCCAACTTATAGACGTTAAAGCAAAGTGCTTGGTGGGAGACAACCCACCATGGTATGATCGTTCTTCTCTTTATTCTTAGTTTTCTTATTCAATAACTCTTCTCTTTATTAGTACATTTAGTTTGCATCTGCATTTGCATATTTTTAATTAAAAAAAAAGGGGGGCGAGCCGCGATGCGACAGCGTCGCCGACGCGTCCGCGTCGCAGGTGGCTCAGAGAGAATAACAAATCGAACAGAGAGTCACGCGGGAGCGTGGCTGGAGGCATGCCTTTGGCACAAATCACCCTACGCGACCGCGTCGCTGACGTGACCGCGTCACAAGGGAAACATGCCTCCCACGCGTCCGCGTCAACCACGTAGACGCGTGACCTGAAAATCGACGTAAGAAAGGGTACACAACCGAAAGTTGTGCTAGAGTGGTGCTGGACTGGTGCTGAACGCACAATCCTTACCACGTGGACGCATGGCTCACGCGTTCGCGTCATATCCCTATAGTGGCCACTCACGCGATCACGTCGACCACGCGACCGCATCACCCTGGATTTTGGCAAAAATAAGTTTTGAACAGAGAGTTGTACGAGCACGAGGCTGCCCTCGCGCCAGTAGCACAAAACAAGTCACGCGTCCGCGTGACCGACGCGACCGTGTCAATTCATTTAAGCGCAAGTCGCGCAAAGGTGTCCCCCACGCAGTCGCGTCGCTTGCGCCGCACAGCTTATCCTAATTTGCCAAATATCTTATCTTTCTCTTCCCCAAATCCTACTTTTTCTTTTCCCCCCTCATTATTTTTTTTCCCTTTCTTCCTCCTTCCTTCTTCCTCACTTTCTACTTTCTCTCTCTCTCTCACCATTAACAAGGTTTTTCTTTTCTTCTTCCCTCCTTACTTTTCCATTCTTCTTAATTTATGTTATCTTCTTCTTTTCTTTTTCTTTTTATTTTCATTATTCATGTTTTCTTTTTCTTTCTTTTTCTCTTTTAATTGGTGTTAGATATTTAGTAAGGGTCGTTATTATTCCTTTTGTTTGCTTGTGGATTTTTCATAACTTGTTTGGCAATTATATATTAATTTTTAAAGGGTCGCTTGCATGTTCAATTTAATACTTTCAATAGCTTACCTACCATGCATGCTATGTGTTTGTGAAAAAGCCCATATGGCATTGTGAACTATTTTTGGATTTCTTTTATTCTACTACTCTAAATGCCTGCTTTTCACAAAACCCCTTTTTATATTTTATTAATTTAATATAATTGTTATTACAAACAGGTTGTTAGTTTGAATCCTGTGGTAATTTAAATTGGACATTGAATGCTTGATCTATGCTTCTCATGCCTTTGCCTGCATGCCAATAAACACCTTGCATTTAATTTTCATCCTATGCACCATCTATATTTCCGTTTATGATTTTTCACATGTAGTCATGACCATGTGTTAACATCATTTATCCTTTAATGTGCATTGATTACCACCTTACCCACCCTCTTCCTTGCTCTATCCCTTGACATTTTGACATACTTTCTTTTTTCTCTCTTTCAGGATGGCCACCAAGAAAGGCAAGGAGAGAGCTGCTCCCAAATCAACAGCAAGGAGAGGAACAAAACGAGCACTAGTGGCAGAACCTTCTTCAACTGCAGTTAAACCCTCAACAAAAAGAATTAAGAGGATTATAAAGGTTGATGATAAAGAGAAAGCCTTCCCAGCAAAGGACCTTGCACGATTTATCAATTGCTACTTTGAGCAAATGTTTCCCATCCTGGCAGAAAGGAGTTACAACAACGAACACCTTCTTATCCTCCCAAACCATATTGCTGAATTTGTTGAGCCACAAATTGCACGAAGACAATGGGGTTTCTTCCAGAGACAGCCATGGCAGGTTAATCTTTCTTGGGTAGTAGAGTTCTACTCCAATTTCCACCTGCCAACCCTGTAGTCTGTCTATGTCCGACAGAAGCAAGTCTTCATTACGGAAAAGGCCATTCAACGAGCTCTAGATCTTCCCCCTACTCCAGAAGGACTGGACGCATTTCAAGAAGCCGCACTCAAGCGCCAGATGTACCAATTTTACTGGGACGGTGTTCTCAGAGTTATCGCACTACCTGGCAGCAGATGGATCTACGGATACCATCGTTCCCATCCTAAGGGAATATCGGCTTCCGCACTTACCTTGGAAGCTCAAGTATGGGCACAAATTATGTCCCATTACGTCTTTTCGAGCACCTACGAGTCTTCCTTCACTGCAGACATGGCAGTTCTACTATGGTGCATCCTTACAGACAAGCCTCTGAACCTACCAAGACACATTCGAAGTCCTATGGGACACGTACAAATTGCAGGAAACTTACCTTTTCCCGCCTTGGTCTCAGATCTTGTCTCAGCAGCCGGAGTCTCCTACAGAGATGCGGACACCAAAGCCATGCTTCCACGGGAAGATTAGTATGTCCCTAACAGGAAATACATCAGACCTCCAGCAGCCACTACAAGCCAGCCTATTGAACCGGCTGAAGAGATTCCTCCTTCAACACCACAAGCACCTACAACAACTCAACTGCTCCATCAGATACTTGAAAGGTTGGATCGACAGGAACACAAAGCAAAGCTAAGAAAGCACCGTAACAAGCGCCGATTCACATACCTCAAGGAGCTACTTAAGGGAAAATACAGAGACTCAGACACCCCGGATTCCACTTCCTTTACCAGCACAGGGAGCCATGACGGTCCCGACTGTGGAGATACTGCTACCAACCCACCTTTGCTCCTGACAGATGGCACCGAGGACGGTGCAAAGCCTTAAATGTGGGGAGGTCGGTCAGTACCTGACTTCCGGAGGTAATTTTTTCTTCCCTAACACCAATAAAATAGGATATTTAGTTAGTTTTTTTATTTTATAGAATAGGATAAATTGCATAGAATAGATTAGTTGCATTCATGTTCCACTTGATTGAAAAGATAATAAGTTTCTTCTAAGACCCTATTTTTAGAACAAAATTTCACTGATTTTAATTAAAACTTTTGTGTTAAATTTGCTTGAAGTTATATTTGGAACATGATTTTTGAGCTAAAGAACACACAACCTGTGAGATTTGAGCCTTTATACATGGTTACATTATTTAACCATAATTATTTTATTCTTGTGTGTTTACTTCTCTATGATTGTAATTTATATTTTGTTTCATCCTATATGTCCAATGTTTAGTATATTTATATGCTTGCATATGATTGAGGTCATTATTTATGTAGCTCACTTTTCCAAATTAAGCCTACCCTTGCAATTACCTTTGTTAGCCACTTTGAGTCTTTAAATCCCAATTGCTCTTTATTTTACCACATTACTAGCTTTAAGCAGAAAAATAATTTATATCCCAATTGAATCTTTGGTTAGCTTAAGATAGAATTATGTGTTAATTAAGTATGGAAAATTGTGGGAACAAAAGATAATAAGAGAATGTGTCATAATGATATAATGGGAATTTGGGTACCTACTCATGTGAAACTATAAGAATTAAACATCTATGTGCATTGATAAGCTATGTTCAATTTTTTTTTAAAAAAAAATCCAAAAATATTCAATAATTAAATAAGGGGACAAAATTACTCCAATGTTAAGTTAAGAATTCAAGGATCAATGCATGTATGATAAAATTAAAATGAAAGTTGATACATGAGTAAGGAATGTGAAAGAAAAATTTTGGGTAACTAGGTATAAGATTTAAGTTATATAGAATATTCATATGTGTGGGTTAAAGCTTAGGTTAATTAAAGATTCAATTTATAAAGCTTACTTAACCATATGTGTATCCTTACCCTTACCTTAGCCCCATTACAACCTTGAAAAGACCTCATGATGTTTGCATTGGTATATTAAATGTTGTAGATTGGTTAGGTGAAGAACAAAAATTAGAAAGCATGATTAGAGAAGGATAGAGTAATTACCCTATACACTAGAGAGATTAGAGCATACATACATCATCAGTGAGGGTTCAATGCTTAGATTCTATGTTCCCTACTTTCATGAGCTACCTTCTTGCATTTTTATCTATTCTTACTGTATAAGAATTGAATTAGTGGAATTTGATTTGTGATTGTCTTGAAGAGCTTATTCACTTTTAATCAGGTAGACAAGAATCATGTAGTTTCATTCATACATATAGGTTGCATTGCATTGCATAAGTTTTACATGTTCCTACTCATTTATTTTATCTCCTTCAACTAAGCATGAGGACATGCTAATATCTAAGTGTGGGGAGGTTGATAAACCATTATTTTATGATTTATATTGTGTTTAATTGTGTGGTTTTATCAAATCTTTATCCATTTATTCATTAAATAAGCATGCATTTATAATTCCTTCCTAAAAATACTTTATGGTTGAAAACTTACTTCCTAGAAACTTTTAATTTTGTATTTTAACTCTCCTTTATTCCATTCGATGCCGTGATCTGTGTGTTAAGTGTTTCAGGCTTTATAGGGCATGAATGACTTGGAGATTGGAAAGGAAGTTTGCAAAAATGGAAGGGACACAAGAAATTAAGGAGATGACCAATGAGAAGTGACGCGGACGCATGGCTCACGCGACCGCGCGATATAGACGAAATTGCAGTGACGCGGACGCATGGATGACGCACACGTGTGGCAAGGCAAAACGCTGGATGACGCGAACGCCTGGATGACGCGATAGCATGACATGCGCGATCTGCAGAATCTGCAAAATTTGCTGGGGGCGATTTTGGGCCCTGTTTTGACCCAGTTTTCGGCCCAGAAAAGCAGATTAGAGCCAGAGAACATGCAGAGACAGAAGAGAACATTCATTCCACATAGTTTTAGTTTTTTTTAGATCTGATTTTACCTCTCCTCTAGGTTTTCTCTCTACACATCCATAGTTCTTAGGATTTGATTTTATTGCTTTTTGGATCGGAACATTGGGAAGAGTTATTACCTCTGTCAAGACTTTGTCATTCTAGTTTGTTTCCTTACTTGTCACTTACTCTTTCATGTTCTGTATTTACTCAGAGTTATTCTTGGATTATTTTTAGAATTTATTTATATAAGAACTATTTTTATTTTTAATTGATCTTTTAATTATTATTTATCATGTCTTCCTTTACTTCTCTTTCTTATGTTATGAATTTTACATTCACAATGAGCGAGTAGTTCCATAACTTGATTAGGAGATGATTGAAAGGAAACCTTGAGTTGGATTACTTAAAAGAAAAAATTGTAATTGGGTTCATTGTTGGATCACCCTCTAGTTATTGACACTAGTCCTTCCCAAGGGAGAGGATTAGGACTTGTGACTAGAAATAGTTTTCCAACTTGCTTGGCTTCCCTCTACCTAGTAAAGGGTAACTAAGCAGAACAATCTCCAATTATCAATTAATCTTGAGAGTACTCCAACAAGAATAGGGCTTCCAACTAATCTACTCCCAGTCAAGGTTTTTATTTAAAATTACATAATTTCTCTAATTTAATTTCCTGCTTAATGCTTATCAGCTCAACCCATTTTGGAAAACATCTGATTAATAAAATAGCACATCTTTCTACAACTCGTTGGGAGATGACCTGGGATTCATACTCCCAGTATTTTAATTTTAATTTTGTGACAACCCTTCTAAATTGATAAGTGGATTTTTGGTTGGTTAAGAGCTGTACTTGCAACGTATCTCTTATAATAAATTCTTAACTCGCCAATTTTCGCTACGTCAATGTCCTCTAGCTCTGATTCGAGACTCTCAGTCATATTGATCTCTTCCACCAAGGAGTCAATAATATCAACGCTTATGCAGTCATTTGATGTGTCTGGATGCTGCATAGCTTTGACAGCATTTAACTTGAATTCATCCTCATTGACTCTCAGGGTTACTTCCCCTTTTTGGACATCAATGAGAATTTGTCCAGTTGCTAGGAAGGGTCTTCCTAGAATGAGAGTTGCACTCTTGTGCTCCTCCATTTCCAGCACTACAAAGTCAGTGGGAAAGGCAAATGGCCCAACCTTGACAATCATGTCCTTAATTATGCCTGATTGATATTTAATAGAGCCATCAGCAAGTTGAAGACATATCCAGGTTGGTTTGACCTCTTCAGTCAAGCCAAGCTTTCTGATAGTGGATGTAGGGATTAGGTTGATACTTGCCCCAAGGTCATATAGAGCTGTCTTGGTACAAGCACCCTCTAATGTGCATGGTATCATAAAGCTTCTGGGATCTTTAAGCTTCTTTGGTAAGCTTTTCAGAATGACTGCACTGCATTTTTCGGTGAGGAAAACTTTTTCAGTTTCTCTCTAATCCTTCTTATGACTTAAGATCTCTTTCATGAACTTAGCATAAGAGGTATTTGCTCAAGTGCCTCTACAAACGGAATCTTTATTTCAAGAGTCCTAAGATAGTCTGCAAAGCGGGCAAATTATTTATCCTGTTCCGCTTGGCGGAGTTTCTGAGGATAAGGCATCTTGGCTTTATATTCTTCAACCTTAGTTGCTGCAGGTTTATTTCCTACAGAGGCAGGGTGAGAAGCCTTCTTGAGGGAGTTATTATCAGCACTTGCAGGTGTCTGATCCTTCATTGGCATTTGAATGCCAGGATAGGGGAATGGATGGGCGTTTAACGCCAGATTCTTACCCTTTTCTGGCATTTGAATGCCAGAACTGGACATAGATTGGGCGTTTAACGCCAGATTCCCACCCTCTTCTGGCGTTTGAACGCCAAAATTGGACATGGATTGGGTGTTTAACGCTACTTTCGTACCCTTTTCTGGCGTTTGAACGCCAGAATCATTCCTCTCTGGGCTCTTACTGTCCTCAGAGGGAATTTGGGCAGTGGGTTGGTCGTCCTCTGTCAGTTGTTCCTTTCTTGGCTTTCTGCTGCATTGAGTTGAGGTGTTTAATATTTTTCCACTCCATAATTGAACAGCTTGGCATTCTTCTGTTATCTATTTAGATAGCTGCTGTCTTATCTGATTCAATTGTGCTTCCATATTTTGATTAGCAATTTTAGTTTCTTAGAGCATCTCCTTGAATTCTACAAACTATTTTGTTATAATAAGCAGTTGCTGATTAAGTTTAGCAACTTGTTCTTGAGGACTAAGTTCAGTGGATACTGCTTTAGCCTCTTCTTTCAGGGAGGACTCACTGCTTAAGTACAGATGTTGATTTCTAGCAACTGTATCAATGAGCTCTTGAGCCTCTTTAATTGTCTTTCTCATGTGTATAGATCCACCAGCTGTGTGATCTAGAGATATTTGAGCTTTTTCTGTAAGCCCGTAGTAGAAGATGTCTAGCTGCACCCACTCTGAAAACATTTCAGAGGGGAACTTTCTTAGCATCCCTCTGTACCTCTCCCAAGCATTATAAAGGGATTCATCATCCTCTTGTTTAAAGCCTTGGATGTCCATCCTTAGCTGTGTCATCCTTTTTAGAGGGAAATATTGATTCAGAAATTTGTCTGATAACTGTTTCCATGTTCTTATGCTTGCTGTGGGTTGGTTATTTAACCACCTCTTAGCTTGATCTTTTACAGCAAATAGAAACAGTAATAATCTGTAGACATCCTGATCTACTTTCTTGTCACGTACTGTGTCAGCAATTTGCAAGAATTTTGCCAGAAACTCAGTAGGTTCTTCCTGTGGAAGACCAAAATACTGGCAATTTTGCTGCACCATGACAATGAGCTGAGGATTTATCTCAAAACTGCTTGCTCTGATGGGAGGTATACAGATGCTACTCCCATTTGCAGCAGTAATGGGGTTAGCATATGACCCCATAGTCCTTTTGGACTATTCATTTCCACTTTGGTCCATGATGGAAAAAAAGGGAATTGATGTGAATTGCAAATAAAATATATTTTTATTTTTATTTTATTTAAATTAAAACAACTGAATAAATAAAAAAATGAGATAAAATAAGCCAGAATAGGACTTACAGTTCTTCATACCTTGCCAAGAGATTTTATTATTGTTAATTTATTTTACTTGTCATTTAAATATACATGTGCCCATTGCCCAAACTCCAAAAACCCCAATTCACAAACTCATAACCAATAATAAGAACATACCTCCCTGCAATTCCTTGAGAAGACGACCTGAGGTTTAAATACTCGGTTATCAATTTTAAAAGGGGTTTGTTACTTGTGACAACCAAAACGTTTGTAAGAAAGGTTGATTGCTTGGTTTAGTAACTATACTTGCAACGAGAGTTTACTATAACCTCTAAACCATCAATCTTCAGTTCTTTCAAGCAGCTTTTGAAAAATTTTTAAGAAAACAAAAAAAAATAAAGGACACCAAACTTAAAAATTTTTTATACCTTGAACACTAACAATTCGAAAAAAGAAAGAAAAATAAACTTAAGCAATTGACACCAAACTTAAAATATAAAACTAAACTCAAACGAAAGACTCTAAACCAAAAAGAAAAAAAAATTCCTAATCTAAGCAACAAAATAAACTGTCAGTTGTCCAAACTCGAACAATCCCCAGCAACGGCGCCAAAAACTTGGTGCACGAAATCACAATCACACTTTTGTAATTTCGCACAACTAACCAGCAAGGGCACTAGGTCATCCAAGTAATACCTTACGTGAGTAAGGGTCGATCCCACGGAGATTGTCGGCTTGAAGCAAGCTATGGTTATCTTGTAACTCTTAGTCAGGATATCAATAACAATTCTTAGTTTTAATTAGAATGAGTAAAAGAACATAGATTAAATAATACTTGTTATGCAGTAATGGAGAACAGGTTGAAGTTTTGGAGATGCTCTGTCTTCTGAATCTCTGCTTTCCTACTGTCTTCTTCTTCACACACGCAAGGCTCCTTCCATGGCAAGCTGTATGTTGGGGGATCACCGTTGTCAATGGCTACCGTCCGTCCTCTCAGTGAAAATGGTCCAAATGCGCTGTCACCGCACGGCTAATCATCTATCGGTTCTCACTCATGTTGGAATAGGATCCATTGATCCTTTTGCGTTTGTCACTACGCCCAACACTCGCGAGTTTGAAGCTCGTCACAGTCATCCCTTTTCGGATCCTACTCGGAATACCACAGACAAAGTTTAGACTTTCTGGATCTCAAGGATGCTGCCAATTGATTCTAGCTTATACCACGAAGACTCCGATCTCACAGATTCGAATGCTCTGTTGTCAGAAAAGGCAATCAAATTCGTGAATCAGGAACCAAAGAGATACACACTCAATCTAAGGTAGAATAGAAGTGGTTGTCAGGCACGCATTCATAGGTTGAGAATAGTGATGAGTGTCACGGATCATCACATTCATCATGTTGAAGTGCGAATGGACATCTTAGAATAGAAACAAACGTGATTGAATGGAAAACAGTAGTAATTGCATTAATCCATCGAGACACAGCAGAGCTCCTCACCCCCAACCATGGGGTTTAGAGACTCATGCCGTAGAAAATACAAGTTTTGATGTAAAATGTCATGAGGTACAAAATGAATCACTAAAAGTGGTTTTTATAATGAACCAGTAACCTAGGTTTACAGAAAATGAGTAAGCTAAGATAGATAGTGCAAAAATCTACTTCCAGAGCCCACTTGGTGTGTGCTTGGGCTGAGCATTGAAGCTTTCACATGTAGAAACTTTTCTTGGAGTTAAACGCCAGCTTTGGTGCCAGTTTGGGCGTTTAACTCCAGCTTTTATGCCAGTTCTGGCGTTTAACGCTAGAAAAGGGTAGAAAGTTGGCGTTTAAACGCCAGTTTGCATTATCAAAACTCGGGCCAAGTATGGACTATTATATATTGTTGGAAAGCACATGATGTATACTTTCCAACGCAATTGAGAGCGTGCCAATTGGGCTTCTGTAGCTCTAGAAAATGCACTTCGAGTGCAGAGAGGTCAGAATCCAACAGCATCTGCAGTTCTTTTTCAGCCTCTGAATCAGATTTTTTCTCAGGTCCCTCAATTTCAGCCAGAAAATACCTGAAATCACAGACAAACACACAAACTCATAGTATAGTCTAGAAATGTAATTTTTATTTAAAAACTAATAAAAATATAATAAAAAGTAACTAAAACATATTAAAAACTACTTAAAAATAATGCCAAAAAGCGTATAAATTATTTGCTCATCAGTGAGGCAGGCTGCTGCACTGGCAGTTGAGAGTGGTGACCGGAAAATGGATAATCCAGCCATGGAGGAGGAAAAATGGTCATCTTCAGCTAATAATGAGTCTTTCGAAGGGAATGGAGGAGGGCTTAGGGAGGGAAGAAAGTGAAGAGATACTGGAGGAGGGGGGTTTGGGTTAGGGGGTTGTTTTGTTTTTTGTTTTTAATATTATTTTTATTAATTATTAAGGGTAATTTGGTAAAAAAATTAAAATTGAAGTAGAAAAGGACAATTTTATAACGTTTTATAACGTTGAGGATGATTTTAATAACAAAAAAAAAGGTCAGGGACGATTTTGATTTTGACCTCAGACGTTAAGGACGAAAAAAGTACTTAACCCGAAAAAAATTTAAGAGAATTTTGTTAAATGTGTTGCAGATGTTCATATTTATTATTCCTATATTTAATTATAATGGAAAGTTAGTAAGAGGAGCAAATAGTGAGATGTGTTATTCAGAGGAAAAAATGGATAAATTACTTTCATTGGACATCAATTTTGTTAATAAGAAGGATTTGGAGGAACTTTTGAAGGAATTAGGATATTTGAAGTATAAAATAATGTACTGGCATTATCCAACTGCTATTGAATTTGAATCTGGATTACATGTATTTGTTGGTGACAAGGAAATCAACGAGATATGTGACTTCACTCTAAGCCACAATCTAAATGAATTTATCATTTACTTTGACCATGCAACGAATCCATCAATTGTTACTGAAGATCTTATGGTGGATGAGGTTGTTTCTAAAGATGAGCCTATGTTGGTTATAGAATCATTATTTTCTCACGATTCATGTGAGAGTGCAGAGGATGAGGCTTGTAGGGTATGAAATGGATACTAGTGAGGACTTTCCAAAAGTTCGGAGAAAGAAGGGAAAAAAAAAGAAATGTGTCTCACCAAGAAAAAATAGTGATAAAAGGTCACCTTGGATGTACACTGGTAAGAGGAGGAAAAAGTATGTTTTAAACGCTAAGAAGGAATGTGGAGCTAGTAGTGGGACTGGTAGTGGGATAGAAGTATAGCAGATAATGGAAAAAGGTTGGGCAAAGGATAAATCATTAGAGGAGATAATAAGCCACAAGGGAATATTATAAGAGGCCTAACTAGAAGTGTTGATGTTATGGGTATAAACGAATATGGGTAACCTAATTAGAGCCGATTCGACCCAATTATTTTGTGTCCTGTACCCGATAAGTAATTGGATAAAAGCCCATTATATCTATCCTTAATTGGTTTGGATATTGGATTCAGAAGAGCAGAACCCGGCCAGACTTTAAAAAACCTAACCCTAAATTTATCTTAAACCTCAGCCGTCAATTACCTTTTTTGGTGACTAACTCCATGCCCCTATCGTCTTCTCTAGCGATGTACTCATTGACGCTTCTCTGGTATTGTACTCCTCGTCACTTCTTCGGCTTCAATGCTTGTTTGCTTAGTTCCTCGGCTACAATATGGTGCGCGCTTCACTCCCTGGTTTCTTCGGTGCTATCGTCTTCTTCACTGTGTCGCCATCTTTTTTATTCTTGCTCATGTTCGTGTTCATCACCATGGGTCTATTCCTCCGTTCGCTTCACTCTACCATCTTCTCCTACTCTGCTTGCTCTGATGATTTGTTCCCTTTGATTTTCCTCCTAAATCTTCTATTTTTTTTTATTTTTTTTTTAGTTTTATCTCTGATATCGTGTTATGTTATTGAGTTATGTTTATGTAATTCAAGTTTTGTGATTGAATGCTCACTTTAGTTTCGTTATTTATTTTTTTGTTAATATTTTTTAAAAAAGTTATTGTTTATATTTTATGCATAAATTTTTTCCTTTTTTCCAATTTTTGTTCCTTTTTTTAAATTTTTTTCAAAAGTAAGCATTATTTGGATAGTCGATTACCCAAAGCGATCCAACCCATAATTAATTGTTTTAGAATAGTTCGGGTCTGCTATAAAAAATATCTAACTCAATTCAAACCAACTCGATTACAACTTAATCATTTTAGTTTTAATTTATCCCTGAATGAGATCTAACCTGACTCGTTTACACCCCTAGTTGATGTAGAGGCTAACAAAAAAATCCCAATTGGTGATGAACTAGGTGAGAGTAGTGATGAAGTGTATGAGTATGCCGTTACAACAAGCATAAGTTAGATTATTGATCCCATAAATTAAGTGTCTGTTTTTGGGCTATGCTCCCTAGCATAAGGGATTTAAGTGTTATTCCTCTAATGGAAAAATTTATGTACCTCTCTATTTGAAACTCATAATCCACCTCATACATCATCAAGCTCCATTACTCCACACACTAGCACTCCATCATTTGCCCCTCATATTTCATCTGCATTGCCACCTCACAACCCTATCCCTTTGCATTCATCTCATGAGTTTTTTACTATTGCATCGTCAACTAATACCACTACATCATCAAATTCTAATATTGGCATTTCTGGGGTTGACAATCATCTTCCACCCCTAGTTGATCCTGTTATTCAATTAGCCTTTAATACACACTTTATGGTCACTCGGTCCAAATCTGGCAATAGCAAACCAAAAGTTTACTACCGATGTTGCTTTAAACCTCACTTTTCACCCACCTGCCTCTGTCCAATAGGCTTTGTCCATTCCCTATAAGGCTAAAGCAATGGAGGAGGAATATCAAGCCCTTTTAAAAAATTAGACTTGGGATTTAGTGGATTATCCCTTTAATAAAACTATCATTGGTTTGCCTTTCAACTATTAAACTTATTCTTTCCATGGAATACTTTCAAGTGTGGTATTTGAAGCAATATGACTCCAACAATGCATCCTTAATGAGGAACTTTGTAAACCT
>NC_029788.2:34658050-34661565 GCF_000816755.2 Arachis ipaensis
GCATATGTTAATTTATAAATTAAAAAAGTTTTTATTGAAAATATAAAAACTTTAAATTTTTAATGCATTTGTTTTGCATTTATTAATAAAAATATTTAAAACTTTTTCACTAATGGTAAGCTTATTATGTGCTTTTAGAGCACATGTTAGCTAAACTCTTTACGAATTACCACCTGGACTGCTCTCTGGTAATTCAAATTAGGTTTGCAAACTCAAGAAATTCCTTTATGGCATCAACCAGGCACCGCGAGCTTGGTACACAAAATTAAGCTCCAATATAACTAAATTTGGTTTCAATCCTATTAAGTTTGACACATCTTTGTTTACTCGATTCACTCACAATTCAAGTACTTTTATTCTTGTATATGTGGATGTTACAGTCATCACTGATAACAATTCTAATCAAATTGATTTTGTAATATCTCAACTCAAAGGTGTCTTCTCTTTAAAAAAACTTGGCCATTTGAACTATTTTCTAGGTTTGGAAATTAATGAAACTAGCTATAATGATTTTCATATGTCTCAGAATAAGTATATTTTTAACTTACTAACTCGAGCTGGACTGGACAATTCCAAATCTGTTCTTACTCCTCTGTTGTCTACATCGAAATTGACATGTTTGGGCTCCAACTCATTTGATCGACCGTCTTATATCCCTCTATTGTTGGTAGACTACAATATGCTACTCTTACCCACCCTGAGATCTCTTTCTCAGTGAATCGTTGATGCGTTCTGAACCTTCGGTTAGGAATTTTCTAAATAAGAATTGAGTTGCAAGTATAGCCCCAACCGACAATTACGACCCACAATCAAAGTTTAATTTCAAGATTGTCACAATCCAAAACAAAATAACCAGGAGTTTTAAATCCAGATCGTCTTCCCTCGGTCTAGCAATTAGGTGCACACTTTTGGTTGTGAAATACAGGAGTTTTCAAACATGGAAGCGGAAATTAAAAAAGATTAAAGAATAAACGAGCTAACAATTGATCAAAAGACAATTAATACAAATTAGAAGAAAATGAGGTCAAAACTAGTGAAAATGTGATAAATGCATAAAGGAGCCTTGACTTGGGAATGAGAGTTAAGGAATCCTATCCTTGTCATAACCACAACTATGGTAATTATGATGAATTAATCTCACTTCGTCAATCCCTAACATCGAGGAGTAAGTCAAGCAAGCATAATTGACCTTAATCCACAAATCCTAACTGACTTACAAATTAACTTAGTAAAAAGCTAGCATTAGTGAAAACAAGAGATATTAACAACCTAAAAATTACCACTAAATATTGGACATTATGACTCTAGTATCCTAATTACTCATTTCTCAAGACAATGCGTGAAAATATACTCGAAATCTAAAATTGGCATTTTCACAAATACTTAGTGGGCATACAAGTAAAACATAGAAAATTGCAAAAGATAATGAAAATTATAACAAAACTATGCACAAAATCAATAATAGCAACTTAATAAAGCATATATAAATCATAAAATATCAAAATTATTAACAAAAGATTCAAGAAATCAAAATTGAACAAACTAACAAAATGACTTCTATTATAAGAAAGTGAGAGTAATTGTAGCATAATTAAAGAGAAAATTAAAGAGTACTTACAATGAGAGAAAGCTAACTCCAAGATCAAAATTAAAATTATAAAGTTCTACTATGAACCCTAATTAAAACCCTAAGAGAGAATTGGAAGAAAATCACTCTAAACTACTCCTACTCCTAATAATATTGTAATGTGTGTAAAAAAATTGGCCTCTTTTCATATGGAATGTTACCCCTTTGATATAGCATCCATATCAGCTTCAGACCTTGCAGAATTGGGCCAAAAAACTCCCAAAATCGTAAGTCACATGACTTTTTAATGAAGTCACGCGTCAAGACTTGTGCGCATACGCACACTGGAGTGTGTGCTTCTCCTTGTTTTCTTCATGAAATCTCTCATTATGCATGTTTTCTTCCACTTCTACCTAGCCATTCTTGCCTATTGGACCAGACATCACTCAAAAAGATATATCATAATATTGAATGGAATAAAAGTAGAATAAAATTGATTAATTTAAGCATAAAAAAGTATATTTTTACATTTAGGTACAATTTAGGAAGAAATTAAAAAAGTATGCTATTTAAGTAAATAAATGCGGGTTTATGTGATAAAATCCATCCACTTCAAGCTAAAATTTACCATCAAATATGGACTCATCAATAGTATGAACTAGTATATGCAGCAACCTTTGGGGCATCATTGGGTGGAAATTAAGCGTATCTTATTATATCTATTAGATTATAATATTGTTGCTTTTTCATATTCGGATTAGGCCAGCGATCTCGAACGTTGGCATTCAACTTGTGGTTATTGCATCTACTTGCGGAGTAATATTATTAGCTAGTCCAACAAAAAGTATGATACTATAAGCCATTCCTCCATTGAAGTAGAGTTTCAGACGCTTGCAGCAACTGCTTCTGAAGTTAGTCTCCAAAATTTACTCCAGAAGCTGCATGTGCCATCCCCGACGACTCCTATTATTTATTGTGATAATTTGAATGTGTGTTTGTTGGCTGCAAATCCTATTCTTCACAGTCTCACCAGACATTTTGTCTCTGAACGGGTCACTAGGAAACAACTTGTAATCACTCACATTTTCTCTGCCTTGCAAGTGGCAGACATCATAACTAAAGTTTTACTCACTATCAGCTTTAAAAGATTCAAATCCAAACTCATGGTGTCTGACCTTCTACCCATGAGTTTGAAGGAGAGTGTGGAAAATAATAGTAGTCATGTGTACAAGAGTGTAAATGCTATTGAGATAAATACTTTTGTTAGTAATAGCTTGTCAAACTTTGTGACTTAGAATTAGGATGTGATTAGTTTTATATAGTATATATAGTATTGTATAAGATTCAACAGAGCATACTTTTTCATTTTGATCCAAATACAATATTACTTTATTTTCTACATCTTTTTCTTTCTCTGTCTCATTTGTTGAAGATTTTGACTAGGTGTAATTGAAGTGTCCAATTCTAAAAATTATAGGGACTGATTTAGGTAATTACTCTTAATAATATTATTAAATAAACTAGATTCACTTACAACAATTTCTACTAAGAAATTTAGTAAAATAAAATTTTAGAACTAATTTCATATAAATATATCATCTTATCTACTAATCTTAATTAAATCTATTAGAAAAGAAATATGAATGCAAGTCTTTAAAATATCTATTGGTAGAATCTTGCAACAAATATGCAATGAGCCATCAATCAATATAAGTACTATAAATATTTTTTCAGAGATCAATGCGACGTTTATATACATTTCTATATATTTTGATTAATAGTTCTTAACGGTGTTACTATTTAGTTTATTAATATTTCAATTTTTCTGTAATATTTTTATAAAACTTGATTAATAAGTTCTTCTTCATAATGTTTTTATTGAATTTCTTTTAATAAGAACATATCTTGATTTTTATCTTTTAACTTTTATATTAATTAATTATACTCA
>NC_029788.2:34662071-34720048 GCF_000816755.2 Arachis ipaensis
ATCTATTAATTAAAGAATTTGAATTTAAAAAATTAAAAAAAAAACACTAATAACAAAAAAATATTAATAAAATTTTAAATTAATATTTGAATCATAAATCAAGATTGAAATTTTAAATTAAATTTTATTAAAATGCATTATTATTCATTTTAAAGTGTTAAAAAAAATATTGGATCAAGCTATATATAATTTGAGTAATGCTATCCTAAGTTTTCGAATTTCAAATTCAAAAATAAAGGAATCCACTTAGTTAGTTTATCCCGTAGTTGGTTCTCTATATTTTTCTTTTCGGTTGGACTTGATTAATAAAGATTTGGATGTGTAATATTATTCTATAATTTAACATATGACAATTCAATATATTATGTGTTGCCTTAGTTTCTTTTTCTTTCTCTTTTTTTTTTCTTCTAGCGCCATTTTTGTTCTTCTTCTTTCTCTTCACGATGTATATCATATTGTAGGATAGTGTGATCATTTGTTGTTTTTTAATGGCAAATATTATCAAATAAAATGGTGTAATAAATTAAAAAGAGATGTATTTACTAGTTCAGGAAATACTAATTTATTTTTCAATAGAATAAATTATATATTGAATAACAAAAGTTGTTATAATTTTTTTCACACAAAGTAATACTCAACGATGGTATTCCGATAATGTTACCAAGGAATATTAATCAATTTAATAGCTTTTCTAATGGTAGAAGTCTATAAGTTTGAAAACTTGAAAATCATGTCATAAAATGTGAAGTTTTAACAGGTAACAACATTTATCATATTGTTTTGACTTCAAGAATGAATATGATACCAACAAATAAAAATTTTTAGATGAATTTTAACAAAGATAAATTTTTATAAGTATTATTATCAATGAGAAATTATTCTACTTTAAAGACAAATACTCATTTTTCACAGTATTTTTCAACTCTGTGGGTCGGAGACTAATTCACCACAAATTGAAATTATATTTATTAAGGGTCTGCTGTTAGCCAATAGATTACTACACACACAATGTGAAATTCAAATTCCTAATACTTACTTAAGCAGACGAGTGAGATAACTACTCAAATAACTAAATTGGTTAAAATAAATACTAATTATTTTTAATATTTTTAACTTTAAATCATTTATATTAGTAATTTATTACTTGATATTGGGTTCGAAAGATATAAAAAAGCCCGACTTTACTAATATCATTTACATTAGTAATTTATCGATTCTTTATTCTAATTAAATACCACTACTTGAGATAATTATTTGAGTTTTTATCAAGCCCAACTACCTTAATTACCTTCCAAGATATGTAAAATTTAACCTTGCTGATTCAGCGGCTCAAAATCGCGACACGCAGCACTAATGTGCCACGTGTCGTGGTGCATGCCTCCTCCCCTTTGATTAAGTGACACTTAGTCACTAATTACATGATATAAAAAGCACAAATCTTCTCTCTCTCTCTTCACAAATCAGGCGAAGCTATTCATGGGAGGAATGGGAGGTTTTGTTGATTTTCGGACTTTTTGAGCTTGATTTCTTGGGATTGTGACCCCTACAAAAATTCTGATCCGATAAAAGTAACTGTATCTTTTTTCTTTGTGCAGTGACATGCGTTATATTCGGTAAAATCTCGAAGTGGAGCTGCCTCTGCTAGGAACCAGTTCGGCCAAACTAAGAAAGGGGAGGAACCACCGAGTTTTCAATGTTTTCGCTCTGTTTGACCAATCAGAAACCTCTTCCGGTATCTTATGTATGTTTTGCACTTTACAGAGATAGAGTTTGACTCTTTAATCAATTAAAATTATGAATTAATTGATATATGTGGTTGGATTGTTATCTGTTGATGTCTGTTGCTCAAATCTGTGATTGTTGGCTATTGAAGTTTTAGCTGAATTACTGCTAAATTTGTTGTTGTGTTTTGACCATATTGAGGAATGAGGAATTGAGATATTGTTGTTGAATAATTGGATGAAATTTAAGTTATATAATAGTATGTAACTGAGTTCTGACGGTCGGATTTTGATTTGGAATTAATTATAACTAAATGAATATTTTGAACGTAGGTTTCGAGTAAAAAGGAGCAAGGTTTGGCATTTGAGAAAGATTTAATGAATAAAATTATTTATGTATAAATATTGGAATTTTATTAAAATTAATTGAGTTTGGTTTTTGAAAAAAATAATGGATTTACAATAAAAGGTTTAAAGCGGAAGATGTTCTTGGAAAAAATATGTACATCAATTTAATTAAAATAACTTGCAGAATATGCCATTTTTTCAAAGTTTAAGCATATTTACGTATTTTATTCCCGTGGGCATATTTATGCATATTTATAAAAGTATTTATAGATTTTAAGAATAACTCTGAGATATTTGAAAAAGTGATTGTAATATTAAATCTCATAATCCACTCTATTTTAATTTATTATTTTAGAGAAATTGTGGAATTAAGGATAAAGAATTATTATATCTTGAAAGTTATTTGATTATGTGATAAGATAATTATGGTTGGAAGTACTACACCAATGACTCTTCTTGTCATCGATTTATCCGGCGATTTGCCGAAGAGTAGTACGAGCACTATAGCCCAATAGTGTGACCTGTCACTTTAATCGTGAGAGTGGTACGGGTGCTATAGCCCAAGAGCGTGCGAGCGCTATAACCCAAGAATGTTCCGGAAACATACCCCAAAGCGATAGCAACGAGAGACAACGTCTGTAAGGATGTAATGTCAGGCACGGGTCAAAAAATGATGGACGAGCTCATTACCTACACTAGGACTAGACATGCATCATACTTATTTGCGCATATTTCCTGTGTGTTTTAAATTCGTTCTTGTGGTTGTATGTTATGTGCTATTTGCTCTTGATTGTTGTTTGTTCCATGTTCCTTTGTTGTGGTCTGTTTGATCTAGGACACGTGGCCGATATACATAAAAAGCAACGTAACTTGTTTCACCCCGATCCTACTAAGAACTCCTCAGTTCTTACCCCTATCTTCCTATTCCCTTCAGATGAAGACGGGTGTCATTTTCTATGAGCTCGTGGAGCCTTATGTGTACGAGGATCTTATCCTTCACAGCTTCTATGTGGTGGCCGTAGTGCCTCGAGTTCGTAAGTACATTGTTAGAGATCTTTCCTTTCAACACTCGCTAACTTCACCCCTCTTTGATCTTGATGCACTGTATGCTTTTCCGCTGTCTTGATTACATCCCAATTCTGTTCATCATCTTTTTTATCACGTGCATGGAGTTCCTGTTCTAGCACAACAGGATGGTTAGGCGTTGCCTGAGCCTGGCCTTATCATCGATTACTACATCATTGAGTCTCCTCCAGTAGATTAGGATAGGTCGATAGAGTTTCTTTCTACTCACTCCTCTGACTCTTTCACCATAGAACCTATCGGGAGTTCCGCTGCAGCTTCTGGTAAGCCCTCAGCAGTTGAGCAGATTTCTCCTAATGGTATAGCTTCCGTAGACGATAGCAGTGATGGTAGTCGCCAGAATACATCAGAGGTCATCGTTATTTCTGACGACGAGGACATCGAGGAGATAGAGATTGTGGATCTAAATTTTGAGGATGATGAGGATCCCGAGATGGATGTAGAGATCGTGGACTTGACTTCTAACAGTGATTAGGTAGTGACATCAGCATCTTCTTTTGGCAGCCCTTCGGTTTAGTGATTTTTTTTGTTTTAGACTCTCACTTTTGTTTATTTTTTTTAGAGTGGTGCACGAAACTGGCTCCGCAGAATTCACACAGATAGACCGACAAGTATACCGGGTCGTCCAAGTAATACCTGAGGTGAGTCAGGATCGATTCAACGAGGATTGTTGGTTTGAGCAAGCAATGGACACCTTGCAGATCTTAGTTAGGTGGATAGAAAATATAGTTTGTCACGGAAAAAGCATAAATAAATAATTAAATAAAAGTTACTTGATAGACAAGAATTCAATGGTGATAGAATGGTTGAGGCTTCGGAGATGCTTTGTCTTTCCGGATTAACTTTTCTTACTGTCTTCTTCAATAACTTTCTGATTCCTTCAATGGTAGACATAAGTGATTAACTCATGTCCTCTCATCAAGTTAACCTCCTCCACTCCAGGAATCTACCACGTTGAGATGACTCATGTCCTCTCATCAAGCCACCTCTTGGTTTCTCACTGTGGCAAAAGATGAAGCTCTAAGCAATCTACTCCCCTTCACGATCCTACCCAAGGTGCCACAGACAAGGCAGATCTTCCAGATCAGAGAGTGCTGCTTCTCTTACTCTAGCCTTAACACCACAGAGACTTCACACACCCATAGTCAACGAGATTATATGTCACATATCCAAAGTTGTTCAGATGCTTTATTGGAATCCGCAATGCAATCTCTAACTTTAGTTCAACACTATCTGGGTCAGGAATCGCATGACACCCATGTAGAACAAGGGTGATTGATGAGCGGATAATTTATACACTTTTTGGCATTGTTTTTAGTATATTTTTAGTAGGATCTAGTTACTTTTAGGGATATTTTTATTAGTTTTTATGTTAAATTCTCATTTCTGGACTTTACTATGAGTTTGTGTATTTTTCTGTGATTTCAGGTATTTTCTGGCTGAAATTGAGGGACTTGAGCAAAAATCAGATTCAGAGGTTGAAGAAGGACTGCTGATGCTATTGGATTCTGACCTCCCTGCACTCAAAGTGAATTTTCTGGAGCTAAAGAACTCCAAATGGCACGCTCTCAATGGCATTGGAAAGTAGACATCCAGGGCTTTCCAGCAATATATAATAGTCCATACTTTGCCCGATTTTAGACGATGCAAAAGGGCATTGAACGCCAGTTCTACGCTGCAGTCTGGAGTTAAACGCCAGAAACACGTCACGAACCAGAGTTGAACGCCAAAAACACGTTACAACTTGGCGTTCAACTCCAAAAGAAGCCTCTGCACGTGTAAACTTCAAGCTCAGCCCAAGCACACACCAAGTGGGCCCCGGAAGTGGATTTATGCATCAATTACTTACTTCTGTAAACCCTAGTAGCTAGTTTAGTATAAATAGGACATTTTACTATTGTATTTGAGAATATATGATTTTTAGTTTATCTTTGGATCATATTGATCATGTTGGGGGCTGGCCATTCGGCCATGCCTGAACCTTCATCACTTATGTATTTTCAACGGTAGAGTTTCTACACTCCATAGATTAAGGTGTGGAGCTCTGCTGTTCCTCATGATTTAATGCAAAGTACTACTATTTTTCTATTCAATTCAACTTATTCCGCTTCTAAGATATCCATTCGCACCCAAGAACATGATGAATGTGATGATTATGTGACGCTCATCATCATTCTCACTTATGAACGCGTGCCTGACAAACACTTCCGTTCTACATGCAAACAAGCTAGAATGAGTATCTCTTAGATATCTAATACAGAGGACCAAGTCCGAGATATTAGAATCTTCGTGGTATAAGTTAGAACCCATGGATGGCCATTTCTGAGATCCGAAAAGTCTAAACCTTGTCTGTGGTATTTCGAGTAGGATCTGGGAAGGGATGGCTGTGACGAACTCGCGAGTGCTGGGCATAGTGACAGACGCAAAAGGAGGGTGAATCCTATTCTAGTATGATCGAGAACCTCCAGATGATTAGCCGTGCCGTGACAGAGCATTTGGACCTTTTTCACAGAGAGGATGGGATGTAGCCATTGACAACGGTGATGCCTTACAGAAAGCTTGCCATGGAAAGGAGTAGGAATGATTAGATGAAGACAGCAGGAAAGGAGAGGTTCAGAGGAACGAAAGCATCTCTATATGCTTATCTAAAATTCTCACCAATGATTTACATAAGTATTTCTATCTTTATTTTCTGTTTATTTATTATTATTATTCGAAAACTCCATAACCATTTGATATCCGCCTGACTGAGATTTACAAGATGACCATAGCTTGCTTCATACCAACAATCTCCGTGGGATCGACCTTACTCACGTAAGGCTTTATTACTTGGATGACCCAGTGCACTTGCTGGTTAGTTGTATCGAAGTTGTGAATGAAAAACGATTTACTAAGACGTGCGTACTAAGTTTTTTTGGCGCTGTTGCCTGAGATCACAATTTCGTGCCCTAGTGATTATCACGAGTCACCCTCAATTCATAAGTTGAAGAACGAAGTTGCATAAGAGAATAGAATCAGACATATTGAATGAAAACAGTAATATTATTGATCCATGAAACTCAGCAGAGCTCCTAACCTTAACCTTAGGAGGTTAGTGACTCATGCTGATAGAAAAAAATACAATGGAAACGTAAAAGTGGGCAAGAGTCCTCTAACAAGGATGAACTCTTGTATATATATACTAATTTAATGACTAAGGATTACAGAAATAAGATAAGCTAAGTTGATAGTGCGAAAATCCACTTATGGGGCCCACTTGCTGAGTGTTTGGACTGAGTTTGAGTGTTTTCCATGAGCTAGTACTCCTTAGGGGCATTAAACGCTGGCTAGGGACTCCATCCTGGGCGTTGGACGCCAGCTGCTCCCCTGTGGGCGCTGGACGCGAGGAATGGGGCTGGTGGCTGGCGTTGAACACCAGTTTTGGGCCTTCATTTTCGAAACAAAGTATAGACTATTATATTTTTCTGGAAAGCCCTGGATGTTAACTTTCCATAACCGTTAAAGAGCGTGCCATTTGGACTTCTATAACTCCAGAAAAGCTCTTTCGAGTGTACGGAGGTCAGATCCTGACACCATCTACAGTCCTTTCTCTGTCTCTGAATCAGACTTCTGCTCAAGCTCCTCAATTTCAGCTAGAAAATATCTGAAATCATCATAAAACACACAAACTCAAAGTAGAATCCAAAAATATGAATTTTGAACTAAAACCTATGAAAACTTAATAAAACTTAAACAAAACATACTGAAAACTATATGAAAATAATGCCAAAAAGCATATAAAATATCCGCTCATCAGAATACCAAACTTAAACTGTTTCTTGTCCCCATGCAACCAAAAATAAGTAGGATTAAAAAGAAATAGAAGAATACAATAAATCTCGGAGTTTTCAATGAAGCTCAGTTTCAATTAGATGAGCGGGACTAGTAGCTTTTTGCTTCTGAATAGTTTTGGCATCTCACTTTCCATTGAAGCTCAAAATGATTGGCATCTTTAGGTACTTAGAATCCAGATGATATTATTGATTCTCCTAGTTAAGTTCTTTTTTATTCTTAAACACAACTTCTTTAGAGTCTTGGCTGTGACCCTAAGTACTTTATTTTCCAGTATTACCACTGGATACATAAATGTCACAAACACTTTAACTGGGTGAACCCCTTAGGATTGTGATTCAGCTTTGCTAGAATCCCCAGCCAATGGTGTCCAGAGTTCTTAAGCACACTCTTTGCTTTGGATCACGACTTTAACTGCTTAGTCTCAAGTTTTTCACTTGACACCTTCACACCACAAGTATATAGTTAGGGAAGCAACTCATTTAAACTACCTAGGCTAAGATATTTCTTTTAGGCCCTCCTAACCATTGATGCTCAAAGCCTTAGATCCTTACTCTTGCCTTTTGGTTTTAAGAGCTACTGGCTTTTTGCTCTTGCCTTTTGGTTTAAAGAGCTTATTGGCATTTTCTTTTTCTGCTATATTTTTTTTCGCATATAATTTTTTCTTTTATTGCTTTTGCTACTTTTTCTTGCTTCAAGAATCAAATTTTGGATTTTTCAGATTACCAATAACACTTCACTTTCATCATCATTCTTTTAAGAGCCAACATTCTTTAACTCCAACATCAAATATGCACTGTTCATTCATACATCCAGAAAATAAAAGTAATGCCACCACATCAAATAATTGAACTACTCTTAATATATAACTCGAAATTCATGCATCTTAATTTTTTTTTTCAAAGAAAATTTTCTTTTAAGCAAGGTGATAGATGCATGAAATATTTCATAACTATAAGACATAAATTAAAGATGATCATTGGTAGCACAAATTCCCATACCTTTGTACTGTTGTACCAGCAAGTGTACTGGGTTGTCCAAGTAATACCTAAGCGAGTCAGGGTTGATCCCATGAGGATTGTGGCTTGAATCAAGCTATGGTTATCTTGCAGGTCTTAGTCAGGCAGAATCAGAAGGTTGTTGGTTTTCATTCATCAAGAGAAACTATTTAATGCTGAATAAAGAAAAGAGATAGAAAATACTTATAGGAATAGGATCAAGGATTGGAGTTGCTTTATCTTTCTGAATTAACTCTGGTACTACTGTCTTATTTGCTTGTGAATGATCTTCTTCTCTGGCGGGCTGTATGTGATCAATGCCATGGGCCGTGGTCATTGATCTTCTTTGCTACAAATTGAATGCCATTGGCCATGGTCATCCAATCTGACGAAGGGTGAAGCAGATAACAGTTCATTCTCTCGATCCTACTCAAAGCGCCACAGACAAAGTTGAATCTTCCGAATCAGAGAACGCTGCTTCTTTGGATTCTAGCCTATACCACGAAGACCCTAATATCCCCGAAAATCGGCTGAACTGGTGTCTCGAAAAGTCCCCAACGGAGTCATGGATTAACCGTCTGAGAGATGTACAAACATAGCTATTGGCTCGTGCTTTCTGGTCACGTATTCACACGAACCCAAGTAGACGCGGGTGTTTGTCAGGCATGTTCATCTTAATGTGATGAACAGAGATAATTGGTTGGATCATCCTATTCACCACGATGAAGAACAGATTATACATCTTAGAGATAGATCAAACACAGATCGGAGAAGAAATAGTAATACTTTTATTAATTCATAAGACTCAGCAGGGCTCCTCTCCTCAACCTAGGAGGTTTAGAAACTCATACTGAAAGTAAAACACCATGTAAAACTCAAAAATATGATCCAAAAGCTCTAAATTACATTAAATACTAAACAGATGACTAGTAAGGGTAAAACAGTCTATTTAGTGCTAAAATCCACTTCTGGGGCCCACTTGGTGAGTGTTTGGGTTGAGCTTTGATGAGATCCACGTGCTATGAGGTCTTTTCGGCGTGGAACGCCAGCTAGGGGTCCTCTTTGGGTGTTTGTACATTGATCTCTGCTCTCTGGGCGCTGGACGCCAAGAAGGGGGCAGGAGGCTAGCGTTGGATTCCAGTTTTGGGCCTTCTAATCCGAAGCAAAGTATGGACTATTACATATTGCTGGAAAGCTCTGAAAGTCAGCTTTCCATAGCCATTAAGAGTGCTCCATTTCGACTTTTTTAGCTCCAGAAAAGCTCTTCGAATGCAGGTAGGTCAGATCAGAGACAACATCTGCAGTGCTTTCTTTGTCTCTGAATCAGACTTCTGCTTCAGCTCCTCAATTTCAGCCAGAATATACCTGAAATTGTCCAAAAATACAAAAACTCATAGTAGAATCCAAAAATGTTAATTTAACACTAAAACCTATAAAAACTCAATAAAAAAAAAATAAAAACTACTAAAAACTATATGAAAGTGATGTCAAAAAGCGTATAAAATATCCGCTCATCACAACACCAAACTTAAACCGTTGCTTGTACCCAAGCAACTAAAAACAAAATAGGATAAAAAAGAAAATTAAGATACAATAAATTTCTAAGTTTCGAATGAAGCATAGTTACAATCAGATGAGCGGGACTTAGTAGCTTTTTGCCTCTGAATAGTTTTGGCTTCTCACTATCCATTGAAACTCAGAGATGTTGGCATCCTTAGGAACTTAGAATCCAGATGATATTGTTGAATCTATTAGTTAAGCTTATTTGGATGCTTGAACACAGCTTTCAGAGTCTTGGTCGTGACCTTAAGCACCTTGTTTTCCAATATTATCACCAGATACAATAATGCCACAAACACTTTAACTGGGTGAACCTTTTCAGATTGTGACTCAGCTTTGCTAGAGTCCCCAGATAGAGGTGTTCAGAGTTCTTAAGCACACTCTTTTGCTTTGGACCACGACTTTAACCGCTCAGTCTCAAGCTTTTCACTTGACACCTTCACGCCACAAGCACATGGTTAGGGATAGCTTGGTTTAGCCAGTTTGGCAAGGATTTTATTTCCTCTGGGCCCTCCTATCCACTGATACTCAAAGCCTTGGGTCCTTTTACCCTTGCCTTTTGATTTAAAGGGTTATTGGCTTTTACAATCTGCCCTCATTTTCCTGCATTTTTGGGCAGTAATGGATTTTTTTGCTTTTTATTTTTTCTTTTCGCCATTTTTTCTTTCTCTTTTGCATGCTATATATATATATTTTCTTTTGCAATATGCTTTTTCTTCTGCCTTTGCTGCTTTTTCTTGCTTCAAGAATCAATTTTCAGATTTTTCATATTATCAATAATATTTTTCCTTTTTTCTTATTCTTTCAAGAGCTAACATTCTAAAATTTTAACTTCAAATACGCACTGTTTAATCATACATTCAGAAAACAAAAAGCAAATGACACCACATCAAACTAATGAAACTAATCTTATTTTAAACATGAAATTCATGCATCTCTCAATTCTTTTTCAATAAAAATTTTTATTTAAGCAAGGTGAGAGATATATAAAATAATTTACAACTTAGTGACATCAATACAAATAATCATGCAACTAAAACAAGAGAATAGATAAATAAACAAATAGAAAACAGAAAAATAACAGGAAAGGGTTGTAAAGAGAACGAATCCACCTTTAATGGTGGCGCCTAGTGCTCCTCCTTGACAATCCAATGTGCTGCTTGATCTCTTCTATGTTATCCCTTTGCCTTTGTTGCTCTTCCCTCATAGCCCCTTGGTCTTCCTTTATGCCTCTTTGATCTTCACTTATTTCATTGAAGGTAGTGGCATGTCCTTGATGCTCCATTCTCAATTGCTTCATGTTAGTTGATAAACCACTATTTTATGGTTTATCTTGTGTTTTATTGAGTGGTTTCATCAAGTCATCACCCACTTATTCATACTAATTGCATGATTTTACATTTTCATTCCTAGTTTTATTCTATGGTTGAAAACTTGCTTCCTAAAGAACTTTAATTTATGTATTTTAATTCTCCTTTATACCATTCGATGCCGTGATCCGTGTGTTAAGTGTTTCAGGCTTTATAGGGCAGGAATGGCTTAGAGAATAGAGAGGAAGCTTGAAAAAATGGAAGGAACACAAGAAACTAAGGAGATGACCAGCGAACACCGACGCGCGCGCATGGCTCACGCGAGCGCGCGGAATGGAGAAAATTGCAGCGACGCGTGCACATGCCTGACGCGTACGCGTGGATTGGAGTCTGCACAAATGACGTGAAAGCGTGGACAACGTGTACGCATGACAAGGAAAATCACTGAATGACGCGCACGCGTGACTGACGCGTACACGTGACCTGCGCGATCTGCAGAAATAACAGAAAACACTGGGGGCGATTTCGGGCCGCGTTTTAACCCAGTTTTCAGCCTAGAAATACAGAATAAACCCAGGGAACATGAAAAGACTCAACAAACAATTTTTAGACACATTGATACATTCTCATTAGGATAGTTTTTAGGTTTTTAGATCTGAAATTAGAGAGGATTATTCTTCCTCTAGGTTCTCTTTACATTCCCAGTTTATTGCTTTTGCTTTTGGATATTGAAGAGTCATTACCTCCGTTGAAGATACTATTCTAGTTTGTTTCCTTACTTCTTACTTTATTTATTCCATATTCTTAATTCTTGTTTAAAGTAGTAAGTGGACATATTCTTAATTCTTGTTTAAAGTAGTAAGTGGATTATTTTCATGAATTGTTAATGCAAAGGATTACTTTTACTTTTAATTAATTTTAAATCCCTATTTTATTTAAATTATCATGTTTTCTTCTTATATTTTTATGAGCGTTATATTCATGTCAATGGAGTAGACTCAATACTTGACATGGGGGTTGATTAAAAGGAGACACTTGAGTTGGAAGGCTTAAATGCTGATTAAACTAGAAGTTGTTGGCTAGTTCTGTATTTACTAACACTAGACCTTTTCAAGGGAGAGGACTAGGATTTGTGAATAAGAGCTAGCTCAATCACTTGACTTTCCTTTATTTAGTAAAGGTTAACTAAGTGAAAACAACAACCTTTTAAATACTACACTTAAGAGACCCCAACAAGGATAGAACTTCCAATTAATCATTCCCCCAGTCAAGACTTTTATCTAGAATATGAATAATCATTCTTAGTTTTTATTGCTTCAATTTACAATTATTTAATTACTCATTATCCAAACTCAACTCTCTTGGAATTTTCTAATTAATAAAATAGCACCCTTCCTTGCAACTCGTTGGGAGATGACCTGGGACTCATACTCCCAGTATTTTTATTCTAAATTTTTTTGAGACACCTTTCTAAATTGGTGAGGCATATTTTAGCTGGTTAAGAGCTATACTTGTAATGCTGTTCTTATATTACAATCTCTTAATTGGCCTAACTTCTGCCACGCACCAGTTTTTGGCGCCGTTGCTGGGGAGTTGTAATTGTGTGCTAAGTTATTAATTAGTGTATATATTTTTATTTTTTATTTGCACATTTTCTTTTTATTTTATTACCATGAGCTATATGTTTCTTTCATTGTATGACGCGTTCACTGCCTGATCCGAGCTTAGCCGCATTTGATCCTGGAATTGAAAGAACTATTTCACGTATTAGGCGAGCTCAACGTCGGTTAGCCTTTGAGGGTGGTAAAGTGATTGTTATCAATTCACCAGTCTCATCTGAGGACAAATCTGAACTGCCATCTGAGCGAAACAAGCTCCTTTACTACTGATTCAGTTGATTCACGTGCAGATAGAATGGCAGCACCTAGGAGGATTACTCTCCAGGAAGCTGGAGCCCCAGATTTTACAATGCAGCCGTATCAAGTACATCATCCAACTCTGGCTGCAGATTTTGAACTGAACACTGCACTAATCAACTTAATGCCCAAGTTTTATGGCTTACCTGCTTAGGAGCCCATCAAGCACCTCAGGAATTTTCAGACAGCCTGTTCTATTGTTAGGCGTCAGGGTGCAAATGAAACTTCTATTCTGTTAACTGCCTTCCCATTTTCTCTTGAGGGAAAGGCAAGGGAGCGGTACTACTCCCAACCTGAAGCGACTGTTACTAACTGGAATATGCTCAGAAGAGAATTTCTGGAAAAATACTTCCTAGCTGAAGTTATAGACAGACTAAGGAAAGAGATCTCATGCATTGTTCAAGGTGAATCAGAAACTCTCTACGAGTACTGGGAGCATTTTAAGAACCTTCTAGATGCATGTCCCCATCACATGATTGACAGGCTAGTGTTGATCAGCTATTTCACTCAAGGCATGAAGCCTCGGGATAAAACTACACTAGATGGTGCTAGTAATGGTTCTCTGAAAAAGTATAAGACCGCAGATGAAGCATGGCAATTGATCAGCAACTTAGCTGAGTCCACCAGGAATCACAGGAACAGGAATAGCCACTCAAAAGCCATTGCAGAAGTTTTTTCTAGCACTGAGACTACTGCTCTTACGCAGAGTATATGTGAAATGACTAACCTACTGAAGCAATTAGAGTTGAATCAACAACAACAAGCTCAGCCTTCCCCACCACAGCAAAGCCAACAGTTAGTTCCCCAAAGAGTATGCGGCATATGTGCTAATTATAGTCATTATACTGACGAATGCCCATAGCTCCAACAAGAAGACAATACTGTGGCAGTGATGAGCGGATAATTTATACGCTTTTTGGCATTGTTTTTAGTATGTTTTTAGTATGTTTTAGTTAGTTTTTATTATGTTTTTATTAGTTTTTAAATAAAAATTACGATTCTGGACTTTACTATGAGTTTGTGTATTTTTCTATGATTTCAGGTATTTTCTGGCTGAAATTGAGGGACCTGAGCAAAAATTTGATTCAGAGGCTGAAAAAGGACTGCAGATGCTGTTGGATTCTGACCTCCTTGCACTCGAAGTGGATTTTCTGGAGCTACAGAAGCCCAATTGGCGCGCTCTCAATTGCTTTGGAAAGTAGACATACTGGCCTTTCCAGCAACATATAATAGTCTATACTTTGCCCGATATTTGATGGCCCAAACCAGCGTTCCAAGTCAGCATAGAAATTCTGGCGTCAAAACGCCAGAACTGGCATAAAAGCTGGAGTTAAACGCCCAAACTGGCACAAAAACTGGCGTTTAACTCCAAGAAAAGTCTCTACACGTGAAAGCTTCAATACTCAGCCCAAGCACATACCAAGTGGGCCCAGAAGTGGATTCTGCATCATTTACTCATGTCTGTAAACCCTAGGTTACTAGTTTTCTACAAATAGGACCTTTTACTATTGTATTTTGGAGAATGATCTTTGGACGTTTAGTCCTTAGACCTTGGAGGCTGGCCATTCGGCCATGCTTAGACTATTTTCACTTATGTATTTTCAACAGTGGAGTTTCTACACACCATAGATTAAGGTATGGAGCTCTGCTGTTCTTCATGAATTAATGCAAAGTACTACTATTTTTCTATTCAATTCACGCCTACTTCTTCTCTAAGATATATACTCGTTCTTCAACTTGATGAATGTGATGAACTGTGACACTCATCACCATTCTCACCTATGAACGCGTGCCTGACAACCACTTTTGTTCTACTTGCAAACAAGCTTGAATGTGTATCTCTTAGGTTTCTATTCTAATATTAGAACCTTCGTGGTATAGGCTAGAATTATTGGTGGCCATTCCTGAGATCCAGAAAGTCTAAACCTTGTCTGTGGTATTCCGAGTAGGATCTGGGAAGGGATGACTGTGACGAGCTTCAAACTCGCGAGTGTTGGGCGTAGTGACAGACGCAAAAGGATCAATGGATCCTATTCCAACATGATCGAGAACCGACAGATGATTAGCCGTGCGGTGACAATGCATTTAGAACATTTTCACTGAGAGGACGAGAAGTAGCCATTGACAACGGTGATGCCCAACATAAAGCTTGCCATGGAAAGGAGTATGAATGATTGGAAGAAGGCAATAGGAAAGCAGAGGTTCAGAAGGAACAAAGCATCTTCATACGCTTATCTAAAATTCCTACCAATAAATTACATAAGTATCTCTATCTTTATTTTATGTTTTATTTATCTTTTAATTATCAATTATCCATAACCATTTGAATCCGCCTGACTGAGATTTACAAGATGACCATAGCTTGCTTCAAGCCGACAATCTCCGTGGGATCGACCCTTACTCACGTAAGGTTTATTACTTGGACGACCCAGTGCACTTGCTGGTTAGTTGTGCGAAATTGTGAAGAAGAACTAATATTAAGAACGTGCGTATTAAGTTTTTAGTGCCGTTACCAAGGAATGAACGATCACGATTTCGTGCACCAAGTGTTTGGCGCTGTTGCCAGGGATTGTTCGAGTTTGGACAACTGACGGTTCATCTTGTTGCTTAGATTAGGTAATTTTATTTTATGTTTAAGCTTTTTTTTCTTTTCTTTTTTTTCGAAAAAAAATATAATAATATTTCTATTCTGTTCTTCAGAGTTTTTAAGAATGAATTTTATAGTTTCATGATGATTTGTTGAAATTTGGCTGGTTGTGAAACCATGTCTAAACTTTTGGACCGAGGTTTCAACTTATCATCACAAGAGCTTGATGATTTCTATCAATCTTGCTGTTGAAAGTAATGATCTGCTAAAGCTTGGCTGGCCATTGGCCATGTCTAGTGTTTTGGACCGAAGCTTTCACTGAAAGCTTGGCTGGCTAGTAAGCCATGTCTAATTCCTGGACCAGAGTTTTAGACTAACATTGCATGATTCTTGGAATTCTTATTAAAAATTTTGAATCTCTTTATTTTCTTTTTCCATATAATTTTTTGAAAAATCACAAAAAAATTTATAAAATCATAAAAACCAAAAAAACATTTTGTGTTTCTTGTTTGAGTCAAGTGTCAATTTTTAAGTTTGGTGTCAATTGCATGTCTTTATTCTTCTTGCATTTTTCGAATATATGCAATATGTTCTTCATTGATCTTCAAGTTGTTCTTGATGATTCCAGTGCTCTGATCTTTAATTTCTCTTATTTTGTGTCTTTTGTTGTTTCTTACATGCATTTTTAAATTGTTATATTCCTTAGTATACAAACTTCTGAGTATGGTGTCTTGCATGCATTGTTTATTTGATCTTAGTTGCATTTTTTATTGTTTCTCATCATTAAAAATTCAAAAAAAAATTTTAAGTTGTGTCTTTTTAAGTCAATAACACAGAGAATTGAAGATTCAGAACATGCAGCAGAGGAATTACACAGAGTGGGCGTTCAAAACGCCCAGTGAAGAAGGAAAACTGGCGTTTAAACGCCAGCCAGGATACCTGGCTGGGCGTTAAATGCCCAAAAAGGTAGCATTTTGGGCGTTAAACACCAGAATGGATGCCATTCTGGGCGTTTAACGCCAGGAGGACACTAGAGGGAAGATTTTGTTTTTAATTCAAATCTTTTTCAAATTTTCATAATTTTTCAAAATCAATTTTTTTCAAATCATATCTTTTCAATCAGATCTTTTCAAAATCAATTTCTTTTCAATTTTTTTATTTATTACTATTTTCGAAAATCCTTGCTACAATTAGTGATTTAATTCAAAATTTTCAAGTTGTTACTTGTCTATTAAGAAAGGATCAAAAGTTTTAATTCTAGAATCATATCTTTTAATTTCTTGTTGGTCAAGTAATCAACTTTAATTTTAAAAACTTTCTTCTTTTAAATTTGATTCTCAATCATATCTTCTCAATCATGTCTTTTCAATCACATCTTTTTCAAAATTAAGTTTCAATCATATCTTTTTTATTTCTAATTTCAAAATCTTTTTCAAAAATCACTTAATTTCTTTCCCAATCTTAGTTTTCGAAAATCATTTACCAAATTTTCAAAATTACTCTTAATTATTTCAAAATATTTTTACTTTATTTTCGAAAATTCTTCCCCTCTTCCCACATCCTTCTATTTATGGACTAACACTCCTCCTCAATGTACAATTCGAACTCTATCCCTCTTGATAAGTTCAAATTCTTTCTTCTGTACCTTCTCCTTCTATTCTTCTTTACCTCTGACACCTCAAGGAATCTCATACTGTGACATAGAGGATTCCATATTTTCTTCTCCTCTCTTTTCATATGAGTAGGAGCAAGGACAAGGGCATTCTTGTTGAAGCTGATCCTGGACCTGAAAGAACCTTGAAGAGAAAGATTAGAGAAGCTAAAGTACAACTCTCTGTAGAGGACCTAACAGAACTTTTTAAACAAGAAGAAGACATGGCATCCGAAAACAATAACAATGCCAATAATGCAAGGAAGGTGCTTGGTGACTTTACTGCACCTACTCCTGACTTCTATGGGAGAAGCATCTCAATCCCTACAATTAGAGCAAACAACTTTTAGCTTAAACCTCAATTAGTTTTTCTGATGTAACAGAATTGCAAGTTTTATGGACTTCCATTGGAAGATCCTCATCAGTTCTTAGCTGAATTCTTACAAATCTGTGACACTGTCAAGACCAATGGGGTTGACTCTGAGGTCTATAAACTTATGCTTTTTCCCTTTGCTATAAGAGACAGAGCTAGAACATGGTTGGATTCACAACCTAAAGAAAGCCTGAACTCTTAGGAAAACCTAGTCAATGCCTTCTTGGCAAAATTCTTTCCACCTCAAAAATTGAGCAAGCTTAGAGTGGAAGTCCAAACCTTCAGACAGAAGGAAGGTGAATCCCTCTATGAAGCCTGGGAAAGATACTAGCAAATGATCAGAAGGTGTCCTTCTGACATACTTTCAGAATGGAGCATCATAGGTATTTTCTATGATGGTCTATCTGAACTATCCAAGATGTCATTGGACAGCTCTGCCGGAGGATCTCTGCATCTGAAGAAGACGCCTACAGAAGATCAGGAACTCATTGAAATGGTTGCAAATAACCAATTCATGTACACCTCTGAAAGGAATCCTGTGAATAATGGGACAAGTTAGAAGAAAGGAGTTCTTGAGATTAATACTCTGAATGCCATATTGGCTCAGAACAAAATATTGACTCAACAAGTCAATATGATTTCTCAGAGTCCGTCTAGAATGCAAGCAGCAACAGGCAGTACCAAAGAAGCTTCATCTGAAGAAGAAGCTTATGATCCTGAGAACCCAGCAATGGAAGAGGTGAATTACGTGGGAGAATCCTATGGAAACACCTATAATCCTTCATGGAGAAATCATCCAAACTTCTCATGGAAGGATCAACAGAGGCCTCAACAAGGCTTCAACAACAATAATGGTGGAATGTACCATAGGCACCATGACCCTTGAGAAGGCTCTGTATGACCTAGGTTCAAGCATAAACCTCATGCCTCTCTCTGTAGTGGAGAAGCTAAGAATCCTTGAGGTACAAGCTGCAAGAATCTCACTAGAGATGGCAGACAATTCAAGAAAATAGGCTTATGGACTTGTAGAGGATGTCTTGGTAAAGGTTGAAGGCCACTACATCCCTGCTGATTTCATAATCCTAGACACTGGGAAGTGTATAGATGAATCTATCATCCTTGGCAGACCCTTCCTAGCCACAGCAAGAGCTGTGATTGATGTTGACAGAGGAGAATTGGTCCTTCAAGTGAATGAGGACTCCCTTGTGTTTAAAGCTCAAGGATCTCCCTCTGTAACCATGGAGAGGAAGCATGAAAAGCTTCTCTCAATATAGAGTCAAACAAAATCCCCACATTCAAACTCTAAGTTTGGTGATGGGAGGCCACAACCAAACTCTAAGTTTGGTGTTGAGAGGCCATCATCATGCTCTGAGAATCTGTGAGGCTCCATGAGAGCCCACTGTCAAGCTATTGACATTAAAGAAGCGCTTGTTGGGAGGCAACCCAATTTTACTTATCTATTTTAAATTTCTATTTTCCATTGTTATTTTATATTTTCTGTAGGTTGATAATCATGTGAAGTCACAAAAACAATTGAAAAAGCAAAAACAAACTATAAAACAGAATGAAAAATAGCACACCCTAGAGGAGAAGCCTACTGGCGTTTAAACGCCAGTAAGGACAGCAGAATGGGCATTAAACGCCCAGTCTGGCACCATTCTGGGCGTTTAACACCAGAAATGGGCACCAGACTGGCATATAACGCCAGAAAAGGGCAAGAAGCTGGTGTTAAACGCCAGAAAGGGGCAGCAACCTGGCGTTTAATGCCAGGATTGGCAACAGAGGGCATTTTGCACGCCTAATTGGTGCAGGGATGAGAAATCCTTGACACCTCAGGATCTGTGGACCCCACAGGATCCCCACCTACCTCACCATTCAAAATTCAAACCACTTTCCCTCCCAAATCCACCTTTACATGGCCGAACCTTACCCTCTCTCCACTCCTATATAAACCTAATCTTCACCCTTTCATTTTCACATATCTTAAACACTACTTCTCCCCCTTGGCTGAAACACTAACCCCCCTTCCATCTCCTCTATTTCTTCTTCCTCTACTCTCTTCCTTCTTATTTTGCTCAAGGACGAGCAAACCTTCTAAGTTTGGTGTGGTAAAAGCATTGCTTTTTGTTTTTCTATAACCATTTATGGCACCTAAGGCCGGAGAAACCTCTAGAAAGAGGAAAGGAAAGGCAAAAGCTTCCACCTCCGAGTCATGGGAGATGGAGAGATTCATCTCAAGGGTGCATCAAGACCACTTCTATGAAGTTGTGGCCAAGAAGAAGGTGATCCCCGAGGTCCCTTTCGAGCTCAAAAAGGGAAGCTGGTTCAACTAAGAAGGCATGACCTTAAGCCCGTGGCTAGGGGATGGTTGGAGTTCATCCAACACTCAATCATTTCCACTAGCAACTGATTTGAAGTTACTATAGACCGGGCTATCATGATCCATAGCATCATGATTGGAGAGGAAGTAGAAGTTCATGAGGTTATATCCCTAGAACTCTACAAGGTGGCGGACAAGTCTTCTACTTTGGCAATGTTAGCCTTCCCTCATCTCATTTGTCATCTCTGCAATTCAGCTGGAATTGACATAGAGGAAGACATCCTCATTAATGAGGACAAGCCCATTACTAAGAAAAGGATAGAGCAACAAGAGATCTCACTCATGGACAAGAACATGAGAAAATTCCTCATCATGAAATCCCTGAGATGCCTCAAGGGATGAATTTTTCTCCACAAAACTATTGGGAGCAAATTAACACCTCCCTAGGAGAATTAAGTTCCAATATGGGACAACTAAGGGTGGAGCACCAAGAGCATTCTATCCTCCTTCATGAAATTAGAGAAGATCAAAGAATCATGAGAGAGGAGAAACAAAGGCAAAGAAGAGACATTGAGGAGCTCAAGCACTCCATAAGATCTTCAAGAGGAAGAACTAGTCGCCATCACTAAGGTGGACCCGTTCTTTAATTTCCTTGTTCTTTATTTTTCTGTTTTTCATTTCCTATACTTTATGTTCTATCTATGTTTGTGTCTTTATTACATGATCATTAGTGTCTTAGAGTCTATGTCTTAAAGTTATGAATGTCCTATGAATCCATCACCTTTCTTAAAAGAAAAATGTTTTAATTAAAAAAAAGAAGAAAGAAGAAGAAAAAAAAGTGCATGAATTTCGAATTTTAAAACAGATTAATTATTTTGATGTGGTGGCAATACTTTTTATTTTTCTGAATGAATGCTTGAACAGTGCATATTTTTTATATTGTTGTTCATGAATGTTAAAAAAGTAGGCTCTTGAAAGAATAATGAAAAGGAGAAATGTTATTGATAATCTGAAAAATCATAAAAATGATTCTTGAAGCAAGAAAAAGTAGTGAATAGCAAAGCTTGCAAAAAAAATGGCGAAAAAAAAGAGAGAAAAAGAAAGAAAAAAGGAAAAAAGCAAGCAGAAAAAGCCAATAACCCTTTAAACCAAAAGGCAAGGGTAATAAAAAGGATCCAAGGCTTTGAGCATCAGTGGATAGGAGGGCCCATAGGAATAAAATCCTGGCCTAAGCGGCTAAACCAAGCTGTCCCTAACCATGTGCTTGTGGCGTGAAGGTGTCAAGTGAAAACTTGAGACTGAGCGATTAAAGTCGTGGTCTAAAGCAAAAAGAGTGTGCTTAAAAGCTCTGGACACCTCTAATTGGGGACTCTAGCAAAGCTGAGTCACAATCTGAAAAGGTTCACCCAGTTATGTGTCTGTGGCATTTATGTATCCGGTGGTAATACTGGAAAACAAAATGCTTAGGGTCACGGCCAAGACTCATAAAGTAGCTGTGTTCAAGAATCAACATACTGAACTAGGAGAATCAATAACACTATCTAAATTCTGAGTTCCTATAGATGCCAATCATTCTGAACTTCAAAGGATAAAGTGAGATGCCAAAACTGTTCGGAAGCAAAAAGCTAATAGCCCCACTCATCTAATTAAGACTGATCTTCATAGATGTTTTTGGAATTCATTGTATATTCTCTTCTTTCTATCCTACTTTGTTTTTGGTTGCTTGGGGACAAGCAACAATTTAAGTTTGGTGTTGTGATGAGCGGATAATTTATATGCTTTTTGGCATTGTTTTTAGTATGTTTTTAGTATGTTTTAGTTAGTTTTTATTATGTTTTTATTAGTTTTTAAATAAAAATCACAATTCTGGACTTTACTATGAGTTTGTGTGTTTTTCTGTGATTTCAGGTATTTTCTGGCTGAAATTGAGGGACCTGAGCAAAAATCTGATTCAGAGGCTGAAAAAGGACTGCAGATGTTGTTGGATTCTGACCTCCTTGCACTCGAAGTGAATTTTCTGGAGCTACAGAAGCCCAATTGGCACGCTCTCAATTGCGTTGGAAAGTAGACATCCTGGCTATTCCAGCAATATATAATAGTCCATACTTTTCCCGAGATTTTATGGCCCAAACCGGCATTCCAAATCAGCATAGAAATTCTGGCGTCAAAACGGCAGAACTGGCATAAAAGCTGGAGTTAAACGCCCAATCTGGCACAAAAGCTGGCGTTTAACTCCAAGAAAAGTCTCTACACGTGAAAGCTTCAATACTCAGCCCAAGCACACACCAAGTGGTCCCGGAAGTGGATTCTGCATCATTTACTCATTTCTGTAAACCCTAGGTTACTAGTTTTCTACAAATAGGACCTTTTACTATTGTATTTTGGAGAATGATCTTTGGACGTTTAGTCCTTAGACCTTGGAGGCTGGCCATTCGGCCATGCTTAGACTATTTTCACTTATGTATTTTTAACAGTGGAGTTTCTACACACCATAGATTAAGGTGTGGAGCTCTGCTGTTCTTCATGAATTAATGCAAAGTACTATTGTTTTTCTATTCAATTCACGCCTACTTCTTCTCTAAGATATACACTCGTTCTTCAACTTGATGAATGTGATGATCCGTGACACTCATCACCATTCTCACCTATGAATGCGTGCCTGACAACCACTTCCGTTCTACATGCAAACAAGCTTGAATGTGTATCTCTTAGGTTTCTATTCTAAGATTAGAACCTTCGTGGTATAGGCTAGAATTATTGGCGGCCATTCCTGAGATCTGGAAAGTCTAAACCTTGTCTGTGGTATTCCGAGTAGGATCTGGGAAGGGATGACTGTGACGAGCTTCAAACTCGCTAGTGTTGGGCGTAGTGACAAACGCAAAAGGATCAATGGATCCTATTCCAACATGATCGAGAACCGACAGATGATTAGCCGTGCGGTGACAGCGCATTTGGAATATTTTCACTGAGAGGACAGGAAATAGCCATTGACAACGGTGATGCCCAACATAAAGCTCGCCATGGAAAGGAGTATGAATGATTGGAAGAAGGCAATAGGAAAGCAGAGGTTCAGAAGGAACAAAGCATCTTCATACGCTTATCTGAAATTCCTACCAATGAATTACATAAGTATCTCTATCTTTATTTTATGTTTTATTCATCTTTTAATTATCAATTATCCATAACCATTTGAATCCGCCTGACTGAGATTTACAAGATGACCATAGCTTGCTTCAAGCCAACAATCTCCATGGGATCGACCCTTACTCACGTAAGGTTTATTACTTGGACGACCCAGTGCACTTGCTGGTTAGTTGTGCGAAATTGTGAAGAAGAACTAAGATTAAGAACGTGCGTATTAAGTTTTTAGCGCCGTTACCAAGGAATGAACGATCACGATTTCGTGCACCAGGCAGCTACTCATAACTTCTATGACCGCCTGAATCAAGGATACAATCAATAAGGCGGCAAATACAACCAAGGTGGGAACTATAGCCAAGGATGGCAGGACAACTCTAACCAAGGTTGGAGAGATAATTCCAACCATGGCTGGAGGGACAACTATAATAGAGGAGGCAGAGACAACAATAGAAATTAGAGGTGGAATAACAACAACAGATAGTAGAATCAGAACCAACCTTACAGAGCTCCTCACCTAAGGCACTAACACAACCAACAACAAGTCCCTCAGCTCACTTATCCCACTTCCTCATCAAATGACGAGATGCTTCGTTTTCTTGTACAAGGACAACAAGACATGCAGACTACACTGAACTCTACTTTAAATGGTCTGAATGCCACTTTACAAGCTCTCGCCACCCAGATAGATTCATTACCTACTTCCACTAACCAACCTTTAAGCTCCAGTGGAATTCCTTCTCAACCCTTACCTAACCCCAAGGGTGGCATCAATGCCATCACTTTGAGGTCCGGAACCACACTACCAGAGATATATCAGGAGGATCCAAGCCCAATAGAACATGCCTCAATTGAAGACTCAGTGGAAGTGGAAGATGCGGAAATGGAAGACGCTGAAGAGGAAGATGAAGTACAAGACAAGGTTGAGGAAGAAGTAGCCCAGCAAAGGAATGAAGCACCAAAGGATGCAGAAGCTACAAGTAGCACCATTCCTATCCCATTTCCACACCTTGCAAGGAAGTTCAGAAAGCATATGGAACTTGATCCCAAAATAGTAGAAATTTTCAAAAAGGTTGAGGTAACTGTTCCCCTTTTTAATGTTATTTAGCAAGTACCTAAATATGCAAAGTTTCTGAAGGATTTATGCATACACAAAGATAAAATTAATGAATTAGAAACTATCCCTTTAGGTAGTTCTATATCTGCTTTAATGGGAGGTATACCTGAAAAATGTAGTGATCCAGGTCCATGCATGGTAAACTGTACCATTGGAGGTGTAATATTTTCTGATTGCATGTGTGACTTAGGAGCGTGTGTTAGTATATTGCCATTGTCTATATATGATACTCTAAGGCTCCCTCCCTTAAAAAGGTCGGCAGCTCATTTTGTGTTAGCAGATTAAAGCATTATTACAGTAGTTGGAATTGCTGAAGATGTATTAGTGAGCATTAAGGGGCTCACATTTCCCATTGACTTCTATATCCTGGAAATGCCCCCTAATTACTCAGGAAGACCATCATCAATCCTGCTTGGAAGACCATTCCTGAAGACCTCGAAGTTCAAGCTGGATGTATTCTTAGGAACTTACTCCTTTGAGATAGATGGCAGAACAGTAAGTTTCAGTTTAAATGAAGCTATGAAGCACCCTCCGAAAGATCATTCTGTCTTCCAGTGCGACATCATTGATGAAACTGTAGCTGAACTTCACCAAGAAGAATTAGAAGATAAGCACATGGAGCAAGGTCCAAGTGTGGGGACACCCTCTGAACATGATGAAGACACCTTACCATTACCACTAGCCCCGGATGATCCAGAACCTAGCCATGAGCAGAAATTGGAATTGAAGCCCATTCATCCACACCTCAAGTATGCTTACCTTAAGGATAATCAGAAGTTCCCAGTTATCATTGCAAGGGAACTCACTTCTCAACAGGAGGAGCAACTGCTCAGTGTGCTGAGAATGCATAAGAGAGCAATTGGGTGGAGCTTGGCGGATATAGTAGGCATCAGCCCTCAAGTTTGTGAGCACAGTATATTTAGAAGAGGAATCAAAACCCGTCCGTCAACCCCAAAGAAGATTGAATCCCACCATCTTAGAAGTTGTCAAGAAAGAAGTAACCAGGCTATTTGAAGCAGATATCATTTACCCCATCTCAGACAGTGAATGGGTCAGTCCAGTACAAGTGGTGCCCAAGAAGTCTGGAGTCACAACAATAAAGAATGAGCATGGAGAGCTCCTGACAACTAGAGTGTAGAATTCATGGAGGGTTTGCATTGACTATAGGCATCTCAACCAAGCTACTCGCAAGGATCATTACCCCTTGCCATTTATTGATCAGATGCTTGATCGCTTGTCAGGTAAATCCCATTATCGCTTTTTAGATGGTTATACAGGCTACTTTCAAATTCATATAACTCCTAAAGATCAGGAGAAGACCACTTTTACATGTCCCTTTGGAACGTATGCATACAAAAGGATATCTTTTGGCTTATGTAATGCACCTGCTACTTTCTAAAGATGCATGATGAGTATCTTTTCAGATCTTATTGAGAACTGTATGGAAGTATTTATGGATGATTTTAGCGTATATGGTGATTCATTTGACCTCTGCTTGGATAGTTTAGCTAGAGTATTGGACAGGTGTGTTAGTTCAAACCTTATATTGAATTTTGAAAAATATCACTTTATGGTAAAACAAGGGATTGTTCTAGGACATGTTGTCTCCAAAACTAGTATTTTAGTAGATCCAGCAAAGGTAGATGTCATTTCTAGTTTACCTTACCCCTCCTCCGTGAGGGAAGTCCGTTCGTTCCTAGGCCATGAAGGTTTTTACAGGAGATTCATTAAGGACTTCAGTAAGGTAGCATTACCTTTATCCAGACCGCTACAGAAAGATATTGAATTCGAATTCAGTGAGGATTGCATAAAAGTGTTTGATAAGCTGAAAATCGCCCTGACTCAAGCTCCAATTGTGAGAGGACCAGACTGGAGCTAGCAATTTGAAATTATGTGTGATGCCTCCAACCATGCAGTAGGAGCGGCGCTGGCTTAGTGTGAAGGTAAGGATCCTTTCGTAATTGCTTATGCATCTAAAACCTTAGATGCTGCTCAGTCTAATTACACTACTACTGAAAAAGAGCTTCTTGCTATTATTTTTGCTCTGGATAAATTCCGAGCCTATCTACTTGGTACTAAGGTAGTAGTGTACTCGGACCATGCAGCTCTAAAATATTTATTAGCTAAAAAAGAGTCTAAACCAAGGTTGATACGTTGGATACTGCTGCTACAAGAATTTGATTTAGAAATTAAGGATAGGAGTGGTAACCAGAATTTAGTGGCAGACCACTTGAGTCGCCTTGAGCACATTAAGGATGACTCCACTCCTATAAATGATGCTTTTCCATTTGATAGCTTGCATGCAGTATTTGAAGTAGCTCTTTGGTATGCACCTGTAGCTAATTATCTAGTTAGCCATACTTTCCCTCCCAATTTTACTAAACATCAAAGGGACAAGCTGAAAAGCGAGTTTAAATATTATATATGGGATGACCCCTATTTATGGAGGTGTGGTGCTGACCAGGTAATTAGGAGGTGTATACCTCAATCAGAATTTCAGTCCATTTTAGAGGCATTCCACTCTTCGGAGAGTGGAGGACATTTTGGCCCTCAAAGAACAGCTAGAAAAATTTTAGACTGTGGATTCTGGTGGCCTACTCTTTTTAAAGATGCTGCTGAATTTTGTAAATCTTGTTTCCCATGCCAAAGATTTGGTAATATATCCAAGAGGGATGAGATGCCTCAACAGATTATGCTTTTCTGTGAAATTTTTTATGTTTGGGGCATTAACTTCATGGGTCTATTTCCAAACTCTAATGGTTACCTTTATATACTGTTAGCTGTAGATTACATTTCTAAATGGGTGGAAGCAATTCCTACCCATACTGATGATGCTAACACTGTTGTTTCCTTTGTTAGAAATCATATTATCTGTCGCTTTGGATCACCACGAGCAATCGTGAGCGATCAAGGCACTCACTTTTGTAACAGGAGACTAATAGGATTACTGAAGAAGCATGGGATAGTTCACAAAGTAGCAACAACTTATCATCCTCATACCAATGGACAAGTAGAAGTGTCTAACAGAGAAATTAAACGCATTCTGGAGAAAATAGTAAAGCCTCATAGGAAAGACTGGAGTGCCAGGCTACAAGATGCACTCTGGGCATATAGAACAGCGTATAAGACACCCATTGGGATGAGCCCCTTCCACTTAGTATACGGAAAGGCTTGCTACCTTCCAGTAGAGGTGGAACACAAGGCTTTCTGGGCTGTAAGGGAATGCAATATGAATTTTGAAGAATTTGGTGCTGAAAGAAAGCTGCAACTAGCAGAATTGGAAAATCTTTGCCTAGAAGCATATGACAACTTCAGACGATACAAAGAGAAGATGAAGGCTGTCCATGACAAGCACATAAAAAGGAGAGAATTCAGACCAGGGGAGTTAGTTCTTCTTTATAACTCCAGACTGAGACTTATGCCAGGCAAACTAAGATCAAGATGGGAAGGTCCCTATAGAGTAGAAAAGGCAGAGCCATACGGAGTTTTCACCTGCGTCATCCTTCTAGCTCCAAATTCATTAAGGTCAATGGACATCGCCTAAAGCTTTATCATGGTGAAAAGATGAAGGATCACAAAGAACTAGAGATTTTCCTCTTGGAAGACCCACCAACAGAAGCAGAATGAGCCTGAAGACCGTCCAACTTAAGGACGTAAAAGCAAAGTGCTAGGTGGGAGACAACCCACCATGGTATGATCGTTCAGTTTCAGTCTTAGTTTTATTTTACTTCTATTTTTGTTAATGACTCTTCTCATAACCTCTGCATATAGCCTGCATTTGCATTTGCATTCTGTATATAAAAAAATGCACGCGACGCGCAAGCGTTGCTGACGCGTCCGCGTCATAGGTGCTTTCGAAACAGGAAGAAAAGAAGCAGAGAGTCACGCGGAAGCGTGGCTGGAGGCGTGCCTTAGGCACAACCATGCCCACGCGAATGCGTCGCTGACGCATCCGCGTCATTTTGAAAAATAGCCTCCCACGCGTGCGCGTCTCCCATGCGCACGCGTGACCCTGCGAAATCGACGTAAATAGGAAAATGGCAGAGAGTTATGGTGGAGTGGGGCTGGAATGGTGCTAGAAGCACAAGCCCTACCACACGAACGCGCGCCCCACGCGTCCGCGTCGTTTTTCAAAATATGGCCATTCACGCGATCGCATCACCGACGCGCACGCGTCACCCAGATTTTTGGCAAAATGCATTTAAAACAGAGAGTTGTGCGTACGCGAGGCTGCACTTGCGCCAATAGCACAAATCAGGTCACGCGATTGCGTGACCCACGCGTCCACGTCACCTGAACTTATCACACACTACGCGATCGCGTGCTCCACGCGTCCGCGTCACATGCGACGCACAGCTTATCCAGATCAGCGCCTGATATCTTATCTTTTCTTCCCCAAATCCAAATCTTTTCTTTCCCTTCTTATTTCTTTCTTCTCTCTTCTTCCTTCTTTATTCTTTCTCACTCTTTACTTTCTCCCTTCCTTATTTTTCACATCTATTATCAAGGTTCTTTTCTTTCTTTCTTTACTTTTACTTTTCCTTTATTATTTTTATTTATGTTTTCTTCATTTTTTTCTTTTTACTTTCATTATCTATATTTTTTTCTTCCTTTTTTTCTTTATTCCTTTAATTGGTGTTAGAAATTTAATTGGGTAATTATTTTCTTTTATATTTTGCTTATGAGTTATTGTGGAATTGTTTGACAATTTATATTACTTCTTAAAGGATTACTTGCATGTTCACTTTAATACTTTCAATAACATATTCACCATACATGCTATGTGTTTGTGAAAAAGTACGTATGGCATTCCACATTATTTTTATATTACTCTATCTACTACTCTAATGCCTGTTTTTCACAAAACTCCTTTTCACATTTTATTGATTAAATATAATTGTCAATACAAATAAATTGTTAGTTTGAAAGAGTTGATAATCTAACTTGGACATTTAATGCTTGATCTATGCTACTCATGCCTTTGCCGGCATGCCAATAAACATCTTGTATTTAATAGCCATCACATGCACTTGCTATATTTTCATTGATGAACTTTTCACATGTAGTCATGACCATGTGTTAACGACATCCCTCTTTACCGTGCATTGATTATCACCTATACTATCATCTCCCTTGCTCGAACCCTTAGCTTTACATATTACTTTCTTTTTTCCTTTTCAGGATGGCCACCAGGAAAGGTAAAGAGAAAGCTACTCCCAAACCACCAGCAAGGAAAGGAACAAAAAGAACACTAGTGGCAGAACCATCTTCAATAGCAGTAAAGCCCTCAACAAAATAAATTAAGAGGATCATCAAGGTTGATGAAAAAGAGAAAGCCTTTCCAGCAAAGGACACTGTGCGGTTCACTAACCGCTACTGTGAGCAGATGTTCCCCATCATAGCTGAGAGAAACTATAACAATGAGTATCTACTCATCCTCCCGACCAACATTATTGAATTTGTTGAGCTGCAAATTGAACGAAGACAATGGGGATTCCTACGGAGACAGCCACGGTAGGTTAATCTTTCATGGGTAGTTGAATTCTACTCCAATTTTCACATGCCAACCATGCAGTCTGTCTATGTCCGTCAGAAGCAAGTCCCCATAACAGAAGAGGCCATTTAACGAGCTTTAGATCTTCCCTCTGTTCCAGAAGGATTGGACGCATTCCAAGAAGGCTCATTCAAATGCCAGACATACCAATTCGACTAGGACACCATTCTCAGAGTTATAGCACAACCTCGCAGCAGATGGATCTATGGATACCATCGATCTCGACCTAAGAGCATATTGGCTTCAGCACTCACCTCGGAGGCTCGAGTATAGGCACACATCATGTCCCATTACATCTTTTCGAGCACTCACGAGTCCTCTTTCACCGCAGACATGGTTGTTCTACTCTGGTGTATCCTTACATACCAGTACCTCAATTTACCAAGACACATTCGGCATGCTATGGGACATATACAGATTGCGGGCAACCTACCTTTTCCCACCTTGGTTTCAGATCTAGTCTCCGCAGCCAGAGTCTCCTACAGAACTGGGGACACCAAGGCCATAATTCCACGAGATGATCAGATAGTCCCTAATGGGAAATATATCAGACCTCCAGCAGCCACTACTAGCCGGCCTGTAGAATCGGCCCAGGATACTCCTTCTTCTTCCACATCACAAGCACCTTCAACAAACCAACTGCTCCATCAGATAATTGAGAGATTAGACCGGCTTGATCGGAAAGGAAAGGAAAGGGAGCGCCGTAACAAGCACCGATTCACATACCTCAAGGAACTGCTTGTTGGTCACCACCCACCTAAAGAAGACCCAGACACCCCAGACTCCACTTCATTTACCAGCATAGGGAGCCATGATGGTCCCGATTGTAGATATGCTGCTACCAGCCCCCTTTTGTTCCCGACTAATGGCACCGAGGACGGTGCCAAGCTTTAAGTGTGGGGAGGTCGGTCAGTACCTGACTTCCGGAGGTAATTTCTCTTTCTTAGCACCAATAGAATAGGATATTTATTTAATTTTTCTTTTGTTAGGATAGGATAAATTACATAGCAATAGGTTATTTGCATGCATGTTCTAATTGGTTAAAAATCAATAAGTTTCTTTTAAGACCCTATTTTTGAAAATTTTCACTGATTTAAATCAAAACTCTTGTGTTAAACTTGTTTGGAAGTTGTATTTGGAACATAGTTAAAAGCTAAAACACACAACCTGTGAGACTTGAGCTTAATGACATGGTTACATTATTTAACCATAAAATTTTATTCTTGTGTGTTTGCTTCTCTATGATTGTGATCTATATTTTGTTCCATCCTATATGTCCAATGTTTAATGTGTTATATGCATGCATATGATTGAGGCCATTATTTTATTAACTCACTTACCCCAAATAGCCTACCCTTCTATTTACCTTTGTTAGCCACTTTGAGTCTTTTAATCCCATTTGTTATATATTTTACCACATTACTAGCCTTAAGCAGAAAAACAAGTAATACCCCAAATTGAATCTTTGGTTAGCTTAAGATAGAAATTGTGTGTCAATTAAGTGTTAGAAAATTGTGGAAACATGGGTTAACAAGGAAATGTGTTATGCTAAAATGTTGAGAATTTGGGCACCTACTCATGTGAAACTAGAAAAATTATAAATCTATGTGCATTGATAAGCTATGTTTATTTTTACTTTTACTTATAAAAAAATGTTTAAATAAATAAGTGATTAGATAAATGAATAAGGGGACAAAATTACCCCAATGCTAAATTAAGTTCAATAAAAATCAATGCATATGTGATACAAGTTAAGAGAAAAGTTAATGCATGAGTATGTAAAACAAAAGTGGGAAAATTTTGGGTAGTTAAGGATGATTTAAGAAGAAAATAGAGTATGTATATTAGGTGATAGCTTAGGATAATCAAGGATTCAATTTATAGCTCACTTAGCCATATATATACCCTCACCTTTACCTTGGCCCCATTACAACCTTGAAAAGACCTCATGATGTTTGCATTGGTACATTAAATACTTATTGATTGGTTAGGTGAAGAACAAGGTTTAGAGAGCATGATTAGAGAGGAGTAGAGTGATTACCCTATACACTAGAGTGACTAGAGTGCACATACACCATCAGTGAGGGTTCAATGCTTAATTCTATGTTCCTTGCTTTCATGAGCTGTCTTCCTACGAGTTTACTTGTTTTTACTGTATAGTTTGAATTATTGGAATTTGATTTATTTTTGTCTTAAAGAACTTATTTTTTTTGACTAAGTAGGCAAAATCATTTTATCATATAGTTGCATTCATATAAATAGATTGCATTACATTGCATGAGTCTTACTTTTCCCTACTCATTTGTTTTATCTCCTTAAGCTAAGCATGAGGACATGCGAATGTTTAAGTGTGGGGAGGTGGATAAACCACTATTTTATGGTTTATCTTGTGTTTTATTGAGTGGTTTTATCAAGTCATCACCCACTTATTCATACTAATTGCATGATTTTACATTTTTCTTCCTAGTTTTATTCTATGGTTGAAAACTTGCTTCCTAAAAAACTTTAATTTATGTATTTTAATTCTCCTTTATACCATTCGATGCCGTGATCCGTGTGTTAAGTGTTTCAGGCTTTATAGGGCAGGAATGGCTTAGAGAATGGAGAGGAAGCTTGCAAAAATGGAAGGAACACAAGAAACTAAGGAGATGACCAGCGAACACAGACGCGCGCGCATGGCTCACGCGAGCACGCGAAATGGAGAAAATTGCAGCGACGTGTGTGCGTGCCTGACGCGTACGCGTGGATTGGAGTCTGCACAAATGACGCGAAAGCGTGGACGACGCGTACGCATGACAAGGAAAATCGCTGAATGACGCGCACGGGTGACTGACGCGTACACGTGACCTGCGCGATTTGCAAAAATAACAGAAAATACTGGGGGCAATTTCGGGCCGCATTTTGACCCAATTTTCAGCCCAGAAACACAGAATAAAGCCAGGGAACACGTAGAGACTCAACAGACAATTTTTAGACACATTGATACATTCTCATTAGGATAGTTTTTAGGTTTTTAGATCTGAATTTAGAGAGGATTATTCTTCCTCTAGGTTCTCTTTACATTCCCAGTTTATTGCTTTTGCTTTTGCTTTTGCTTTTACTTACTCTTTTATTTATTCCATATTCTTAATTCTTATTTAAAGTAGTAAGTGGATTATTTTCATGAATTGTTAATTCAAAGGATTACTTTTACTTTTAATTAATTTTGAATCCCTATTTTATTTAAATTATCATGTCTTCTTCTTATATTTTTATGAGCGTTATATTCATGTCAATGGAGTAGACTCAATACTTGACATGGGGGTTGATTAAAAGGAGACACTTGAGTTGGAAGGCTTAAGTGCTGATTAAACTGGAAGTTGTTGGCTAGTTCTGTATTTACTAATGCTAGACCTTCCCAAGGGAGAGGACTAGGCTTTGCGAATAAGAGCTAGCTCAATCACTTGACTTTCCTTTATTTAGTAAGGGTTAACTAAGTGAAAACAACAACCTTTTTAATACTACACTTAAGAGACCCTAACAAGGATAGAACTTCCAATTAATCATTCCCCCAGTCAAGGTTTTTTATCTAGAATATTAATAATCATTCTTAGTTTTTATTGCTTCAATTTACAATTATTTAATTACTCATTATCCAAACTCAACTCTCTTGGAATTTTCTAATTAATAAAATAGCACCCTTCCTTGCAACTCGTTAGGAGACGACCTGGGACTCATACTCCCAGTATTTTTATTCTAAATTTTTTTGTGACACCTTTCTAAATTGGTGAGGTGGATTTTAGCTGGTTAAGGGCTATACTTGGAACGCTGTTCTTATATTACAATCTCTTAATTGGCCTAACTTCTGCCATGCACCATTAGTGCTTAATTCTCCAAGAGAAGTTTGCCATTGATCCCAATAGCTTTGGGGAGAAAAATACATCCCTTGAGGCATCTCAGGGATTTCATGATGAGGCGGATGCACAGGCTCTTGTGCATGCTCTCTGGTTTGCTCCATTCGCTTCTTAGTGATGGGCTTATCCTCTCTAATGGAGACATCTCCATTTATGACAATTCCAGCTGAATTGCATAGGTGACAGATAAGGTTTGGGAATGCCAACCTGACATTGGTGTGAGGCTTCTCAGCTACCTTGTACAATTATTGAGGAATTACCTCATGTACTTCCACCTCAGTTCCAATCATGATGTAGTGAATCATGATGGCTCTGTCAATGGTTACTTTTGACTGGTTGCTAGTAGGGATGATGGATCTTTGGATGAATTCCAACCATCCTCTAGATTTGGGCTTTAGGTCAACCCTTCTTAACTGAATGGGCTTACCTTGGGAATCCCTTTTCCATTGTGCGCCTTCTACACAGATATCTGAGAGCACTTGATCCAATCTCTGATCATGGTTGACTCTCTTAGTGTAAGGATGAATGTCTCCTTGCAATAGAGGCAAGTTGAACGCCAATCTCACACTTTCCGGGCTGAAATCTAGGATTCTTCCTCGGACCATGGTGATCCAATTCCTTGGATTTGGGTTCACACTAGTGTCATGGTTTTTGGTAACCCATGCATTAGCATAGAACTCTTGCATCATGAGAATCCCAACCTCTTGGATGGGATTAGTTAGGACTTCCCAACCTCTTCTCCGGATTTCTCTTCAGATTCCGGATACTCATTCTTCTTGAGCATGAAAGGGACCTCAGGGATGATCACTTTCTTCTCAGTCACTACTTCATAGAAGTGGTCTTGATATGATTTGGTGATGAATCTCTCCATCTCCCAAGATTCAGAGGGATTGGCTACTACCTTTCCTTTTCTCTTCTTAGAGGAGTCTCCAACCTTGGGTGCCATGAATGGTAATGAAAAAAAAAAGCTATACTTTTCTAACACCAAACTTAAAACTATGCTCGTCCTCAAGAAAAAATTAAATTAAGAAGAAGAATGGAGTAGAAGAAGAAGAAAATAGAAGGAGGGAGAGGGAGAGAGAGGGCTCGGCCTTTGTGGGTGTTTTAGTATATGAGAGGTATGTGTATGAAGGGTGATGGAGAGGGGTATTTATAGGAGTGGTTAGGGCTTTGGGTTCGGCCATAGGGTGGGTTTGGGGGGGGATTTAATTTTGAAGTGGGTGGGGATAGGTAGTAGTTATGATGGTTTGGGAAAATTGTATGGAATTTATTAGGCTAGGGTTTATAGGGAAGTGTGTATGAGGAAGTGTGAAAGTAGGTGGGGATGGGTAGGGGTAGGTGAAGATGCTGTGGGACCCACAGATTCTGCTAGGGAATTCCAGATTCCCTGCTGTCTTGCACTGGTGTTTGAATGCCCAGGGACTGCTCCCTGGCTGGCGTTCAATGCCAGTAATACTCCCCTCTTGGGGCATTGTTCAACTTTGATACTCCATCCAGAGTGCTCTGTTTTTACTGCTATAAATTCTGTCTCTTGACTGATGCACATGATCATGACTCTAACAACTGAAAGAAAAAATGAATACAGTTGAGTAAGGTTGGGTTGTCTCCTAACAAGCGCTCTTTTAAAGTCATTAGCTTGACCTTTAACTCCTTTTGGAGGAGAGTATGGGCTCAGATTTTTGCTCCTGACAGTGAATTTTCTTCATGTCCTCTCATGAATGAGCTCTACATGCTCTAGAGATAGGACACAACTCACTGTATGTGGTAGGACTGGATTCTTAGTGAAGACAACTCTCATACCAGGTAAGAGGCCTTCAGTATGAACTTTCTTGTTCCTCCAGCCTTTAGGTACTTTCTTCTTAGTACCTTTGTGCTTAGAGCTTGTTGAGGGCTGTCCAACACCGAACTTAGAATTGATGTTTGGGAGCTTTGTAAAGCTCTGCATAGAAAGAGAGGGTTGGCACACTAGGTGTTGCACAGTTATCTCTTTCTTATCAAAGGGAAAATTAGGATTGGTCATCTTGAATAAGATGTAGTCCTCTTCTAATTGAAAAACCATTTCTCCCTTAGCTACATTAATCAAGGCTTTTGCAGTAGCTAACAAGGGTCTTCCAAGGATGACATAGTCATCCTCATCCTCTCCAATGTCCAAGACAATGAAGTTTGTAGGAATGTAGTGGTTTTCAACCTTAACCAATACATCCTCCACTAAGCCATATGGCTTCTTCATGGTCTTGTCTACCATCTCTAGTGAGATGTGTACAGTTTGTACCTCAAGGATTCCCAACTTCTCTATTACTGAGAGTGGCATGAGGTTGATGCTTGACCCTAGGTCACATAGAGCCTTTATAAAGGTCACAGTGCCTATGGTGCAAGGAATCAGAAAGCGTCCAGGATCTGGAAGCTTTTGAGGTAGCTTCTGCTGTACCAAAGCATGGAGTTCTTTGGTAAGCAGTGGAGGTTCTTCCTCCAGAGGCTTTGTACCAAATAACTTGGTATTCAGCTTCATTAGAGCTCCTAGGAAACGAGTAACTTGCTCTTCCCTAATGTCGTCATCTTCACTTGAGGATGAGTAACTTGCATTCAAAGGAACCTCAATTGTCTTTATGGTTTCCTTTGGTTCTGGGCTAGAGGGTTCTTGAGTGGAATTTAGGCACTCAGAGGGTGTGCTTTGGTTGGCATTCAATGCCAACTCTGTTAGCTTATTAGGCGTTGAACGCCCTTGCTGTCCACCCTGACTGGCGTTAAACGCCAGTTCTTCTAGAATTCTGGGCATTGAACGCCCAGCAGGGATGTCCTTGCTGGCGTTCAATGCCAGCTTCCCTGGGCTGGTAGGCATTGAACGCCCAGTGAGGGGTTCCTCACTAGCGTTCAGCGCTTGAATGGCTGTCTGGTTGGGCGTTGAATGCCCAATGAGGGGTTCCTCACTGGCGTTCAACGCCAAGAAAGCTTCCTATTTGGGTGTTGAACGCCCAGCCAGTGCTCCCACGCCAGCTTTTCTGCCAGGATGGGCGTTAAACGCCCAGTGAGGGCTTCCTCACTGGCGTTTAATGCCAGGCTTGCTACCATTATGGGCGTTGAACGCCCAATGAAGGCTTCTTCACTGGCGTTCGACGCCTTCCCAATCTCCTCTGTTTCGGCCTCAACCTCCATGGTTATGACCTTGCACTCTTCTCTAGGATTAACCTCCGTATTACTGGGAAGAGTGTTTGGAGGAGTCTTAGGGATCCTCTTGCTCAGTTAACCAACCTGTACATCCAAGTTTCTAATGGAGAACTTTGTTTCATTAATGAAACTATGGGTGGTCTTAGTGAGGCTGGAGACCAGAATGGCTAAGTCAGGAAGGCTCTGCTTAGAGGTCTCCATATTCCCTTGAGAAGATGGAAATGGTGGTGTATTATTAAACCTATTCTAGTTCCTACCACCTTGGTTGTTATTAAAACCTTGCTGAGGTTTCTGTTGATCCTTCCATGAGAGGTTAAGATGATTCCTCCATGAAGGGTTGTAAGTGTTTCCATAGGGCTCTACCATGTAATTCACCTCCTCCATGGCGGGTTGATTAGGATCATAAGCTTTTTCTTCAAGAGAAGCTTCCTGATTACTGCCAACTGCAGTTTGCATCCTAGTCAGATGTTGAGAGATTATGTTGACCTATTGGGTCAGGATCTTATTCTGAGCCAGGATGGCATTCTGATGCCAAGGCATCTTAGGCTGGTTTCACTAGCCTTTTTCTTTGTTTTTAGTAGGTTTTATGCACTTTCTTGAGCTATAAGTAATCATTTGGGTTAGAAATTCATGTATGCCTAGATTCATTTAACCATGGTTATTTTGATGCAATTTCATGAGACTTTGGCCATAATTACTTGTGTGATAAAAATGATGCACTTTCTCATGATGTTAGCAAGGCTTTGATGCATATATTAGTTGATGACAGGTGAAGAAATGCACGGAAGAAAGTTGAAGAATGGCCATGGAAAGGATAAAGAGGGAGCAACGTTGGTGGCCAAGTTGGACCACCAACATTGCCTCAAATGTTGAGAGGGAAGCTACTGCATAATTCTCTGATACTCACGTTGGAGGGAACGTTGGTGAGCCAACGTTACCTCCAACGCTGGACACAAAGTGCTTTCTGGACAATTTGAAAACTGTGTCGACGCGTACGCGTGCTCTACGCGCACACGTAGATTGTGCATTTTTGACAATCCATGCGCACGCGTGATTGACGCACATGCGTGGATAGGCCAACGTTAGAGGGAACGTTGCGAGGCCAACGTGCGCGATCTGAGCTCCAAAACCATATTTTGAAAAAAACACATCGACGCGCACGCGTACGTGATGCGCACGCGTGGATGAATCAACGTTGGAGGGAGCGTTGTTGGTCCAACACTGATACCAATGTCTTCGAAAACGTTTTAAAAAGTTGAGTTTGGGAATTTGCATCCACGCGCATGCGTAAGTCACGCGCACGCGTGGATGAGCATTTTGGCCCCAAACACGCGCACACATGAATAGTGCGGATGCGTGACCTGGTAAATTGTGCCATCCACACGCACGCGTAGATCACGCGTACACGTGGACATGAAAATGTTGGTACTCCAACGTTGAGTCAAACGTTGCCCAAAACGTCCAAAATCAATTTTCTATGAAGGACGTTTGACTCAATGTTGGCCTTCAAACGTGGACTCCAACGTGAGCATCGAAATATGGCAATTGAAGCAGATCTTTCCTCAACAGCAAAGGGAGCCAATTGGAGCAACTTCAACCCATGTCAATTAAGGCCAAAAGCCCAATTCAGATACTGAAGATCAATGGAAGAAAGTGTATAAATAGCTTAGGATTCAAGTTAGTTAAGGGGGGCTGACAGATTGTATTGAAACTCTGCCCAATTTCCCTCTTTCTGCAATTTTTAATTCTGCAATGTATTTTCTAGATTCAATTTTCATTTTGAGAGCTATGAACAACTAAACCCCTTTCATTGGGTTAGGAAGCTCTATGTAATTCAATGGATCAATATTAGTTTTCATTCTTCTTCTTCTTTCTTTTCTCTTGATTTTACTAAAAAATTTCCGTTCTTCATCCAATTGGATAGTTGTCTTGGGAAAGAAGCTATTCATAATTGGATCTCCTCTGAACCTTGGAAAAGGAATGAGGAGATCATGCTAGAATTTCTTTCTCACATTGGATTAGATTGGGGTTTGGATGGATATCGTGACATATAATCCTACCAACACTTTGATCTATGAATATGTGTGGTATCTTCCCATGAGCACTTAAATCAAGGAATTGGACAATTGTTCATGCTTAGAGAGATTAGATTGCCAAGGAATTGGGATCTAATCACTTAAGATTGCTAAGGAGATCAATGAATGCATTGATTGAGGAAGAGATTAAAATGAATTTGATCCGGAGAATTATAATATCTCCTGACCCCAATGAGCTTTCCCATCTCTGATCTACCTATTCTTTTATATTTTGCTTCTTTAATTTCATGCTAAATCCCCATTCCCTTTTAATTACTTGTAATTTAAGTTTCTGTTCTTTATATTCTGCAATCTAATTTATGTTCCTTTAAATTCTTGCAATTTAAGTTTTTCACCAATTTTACTTTCTGAAATCCCAATTCAATTTTGATTTCGCTCAACTAGAACAATTCTCTAATTAACATTGATCAACCAACCAATCCCTGTGGGATTCGACCTCACTCTACAGTGAGTTTTTACTTGACGACAATCCGGTGTACTTGCCGGTAGAAAATTATTGAGAGACAGTTTTCAGGACATCACATTCAGAGTCTCAACTTCATGAACTCCTTTCTTCTGAGAGATTTCATGGTTTACAGGGTTTCTTTCAGAAGTGTACATGAACTGGTTATTAGTAACCATTTCAATGAGCTCTCTTACTTCTACAGGTGTTTTCTTCAAGTAGAGGGATCCACCTGCAGAGCTATCCAATGAAATCTTGGATATCTCAGACAAGCCATCATAGAACACGCCTATGATGGACCACTCTAAGAGCATATCAAGAGGACATCTCCTGATCAGTTGCTTGTATCTTTTTCAAGTTTCATAGAGGGATTCACCTTCTCTTTGTCTGAAAGTTTGAACTTCCACTCTAATCTTGCTCATCCTTTGAGGAGGAAAGAACTTAGCTAGAAACGCAATAACCAGCTTTTCCAAGAGTCAAGACTCTCTCTAGGTTGGGCATCCAACCAAAACTTAGCTCTGTCTCTTACTGCAAAGGGAAAAAGCATAAGCTTGTAGACTTCAGGATTAACTCCATTAGTCATTACAGTATCACAGATCTGTAAGAATTCTAATAAGAACTGATGTGGATCTTCTATTGAAAGTCTATGGAATTTGCAGTTCTACTGTAGAAGAGAGACTAACTCAGGCTTAAGCTCAAAATTGTTAGCTCCAATGGCAGGTACAACAATGCTTCTGCCATAAAAGTCAGAGGTAGGCATGGTGAAGTCACCAAGGACCTTTCTAGGCTCCTCTTGTGGTTTGACAATATCCTCTGTTTCTTGTGCAAAACTTTCTGAAAGGTCTCTTTCGGAGTATTGTGCTTTAGCTTGTTGTAAACACCTCCTCAGAGTCTTCTCAGGTTCAGGATCAGGAGTCAAGAGAGGTTCTTTATCCCTGTTCCTGGTCATAAACAAGAAGAAAAGAAAGAAAAGAAAAGAAGAAGACTAGTTCTGCCAATAGGCAAGAAGCTTCTCCTTAAAGTCAGAAGTAAAGAAAGAAGAAGAAGAAAGAAAAGAAGTAAAAGAAGTAGAAGAAAAATACCTTAGAAATAGTAGATAAGAGTGAATAAAAGAAGATAGAATAAAAGAGAAAAGAAGAAAGCTTTTTGTGCCACTTGAATCAAAGAGCTTCTAGTTAGATGTGAAGAAGAAAGGAAATAAGATAAAGAAGTGAAGATGGAAGAAGGGGAAGAAGAAGAAGTCGAATAAATAGATGTGAAAAGAGAAGAAGTATAAATAGAAAAAGTAAATAAGAATTAAAATATTTTTTTATTTTAGTTATTTATTAGTTTTTGAAAATTATGGTTAATAATTTAAAAATATTTTAAAATTAGTTAGTTAATTTTCGAAAATAGAAGAGAGAAAGAAGAGGAAGAAGTTTTCGAAAATTAAGAGAGATGATAGTTAGTTAGGTAGTTTTGAAAAAGAAGAGAGAGAAGAAGATATTATTTTCAAAAATTAAGAATAGAAGGAGTTAGTTAGAAGGTTTTGAAAAAAAAGAAGAGAAAGAAGAATAGAAGTAGTTTTCGAAAATTAAGAAGAGAGAGTTAGTTAGGTGATTTTAAAAAAGATGAGAGAGAAGATAAGATATTAATTAAGAAAAGATTTTAAAATAAAATAGAGGATAAGATAAGAAAAGATTTTGAAATTTGATTTTGAAAAAGATTTAATTTTGAAAATTGAAATTTGAATTCTTAAAGTTGAAAATTTGAAAAAGATAAGATGAGATTTTTAAATTTTGAAAAAGATAAGAAAAAAATAAGATTTTTGAAAAAAGATGAGATTTTTAATTTTGAAAAGATTTGATTTTTGAAAACTTGACTACTAAGATATGATAAGATAAAAATTTAAAATCAAAATCTGAATTTTTATTGTTATTTTCAAAAATTATGGTTAGAATTAAGTTAGAAAAGATATTTTTTTTTTTGAATTTTATGATGAAAGAGAAAAACACACAAAAGACACAAGACTTAAAATTTTTAGATCTAGCACCCTTGATTTTTGAAAATTTTGAGGGAAACACAAGGGGACACCAAACATAAAAATTTTAAGATCAAAACGCAAACAAGACTCAAGAACACTTTGAACACTTATAAGAACACAAAGAACAAAATTTAAAGACTCAAAGAACTCAAGAACATAAATGAATACCAAACTTAAAATTTTTAGAAAACTAACAAGAAATTTTCGAAAATTAAAAGAAAATAAACAAGAAAACACCAAACTTAAAGACTTGGCACAAGATTTAAACAAAGAAAAATTATTTTTGAAAATTTTTTGAAAGAAAGACTCAAAGGAACAACAAATTACCAAGAACATAAGCACAACTCTCTAACCAATTGAACACAAAAAATAAAAATTTTTGAAAAACCTTTTTAAAGTTTTCAAAAAAAAATAGAGAACAAGAAAATAAATGACTCAACAAGAACACAAACAAAGACTCAAATCAAGAACACAAATTAAAGAAAAGAAAAATATTTTTGAAAAAGGTTTTTAAATTTTCGAAAATTTGAAGAAGAAGAAAATAAACATTAAAAACTCAAATCAAAGTTAGACTCTTGCAAAAATCAAAGACTCAACAAGAACATAAATTGAACAAAGAAAAGAAAAATATTTTTGAAAAGGTTTTTAATGATTTTCGAAAATTAAAGAAGAAGAAAACAAAAATAAAAGACTCAATTAAAATAAAATAAAATAAAATACCTGATCTAGGGAGCAAGACAATCCGTCAGTTTGTCCAAACTCAACAATCCCCGACAACGGCGCGAAAAACTTGGTAGCACGAATCCCCAAACCTTTGTACTATTGTACCAGTAAGTGCACTGGGTCGTCCAAGTAATACCTGAGCGAGTCAGGGTCGATCTCATGAGGATTGTGGTTTGAAGTAAGATATAGTTATCTTGTAGGTCTTACTCAGGCAGAATCAGAAGGTTGTTGGTTTTCATTCATCAATAGAAACTATTTAATGCTGAATAAAGAAAAGAGATAGAAAATACTGATAGGAATAGGGTCAAGGATTGGAGTTGCTTTGTCTTTCTTAATTAACTCTGGTACTACTGTCTTCTCTACTTGTGAATGATCTTCTTCTATGGCAGGCTATATGTGATCAATGCCATGGGCCGTGGTCATTGATCTCGTCTGCTACAGATTGAACGCCATTGGCCGTGGTCATCCAATCTGACGAAGGGTGAAGCGGATAGCAGTCCATTCTCTTGGCGATCCTACTCAAAGCGCCATAGGCAAGGTTGAATCTTCTGGATCAGAGAATGCTGCCTCTTTGGATTCTAGCCTATACCACAGAGACCCTAATCTTCCTGAAAATCGGCTGAACTAGTGTCTCGAGAAGTCCCCAATGAAGTCGTGGATTAACCGTCTGAGAGATGTACAAATATAGCTATTGGCTCGTGCTTTCCAGTCATGTATTCACACGAACCCAAGTAGACGCGGGTGTTTGTCAGGCACTTTCATCTTAATGTGATGAACAGAGCTAATTAGTTAAATCATCATATTCACCACGATGAAGAACGGATTATACATCTTAGAGATAGATCAAACACGAATCGGAGAAGAAATAGTAATACTTTATTAATTCATAGGACTCAACAGGACTCCTCCCCTCAACCTAGGAGGTTTAGAAACTCATACTGAAAGTAAAACACTATGTAAAACTCGAAAATACGATCCAAAAGCTCTAAATTACATAAAATAAATTCCTTAAATACTAAACAGATGACTAGTAAGGGTAAAACAGTCTATTTAGTGCTAAAATCCATTTCTAGGGCCCACTTGGTGAGTGTTTAGGCTGAGCTTTGATGAGATCCACATGCTATGAGGTCCTTGAGGCGTGGAACGCCAGCTAGGGCCTCTTCTTTGGGCGTTTGTACATTGATCTCTGCTCTCTGGGCGCTGGACGCTAGGAAGGGGGTAGAAGGCTGGCGTTGGATGCCAGTTTTGGGCCTTCTAATCCGAAGCAAAGTATGGACTATTATATATTACTAGAAAGCTCTGGAAGTCAGCTTTCCATAGGCTTTGAAAGTTCTCCATTTAGACTTCTATAGCTCCAGAAAAGCTCTTCCAAATGTTGGCAGGTCAGATCTAGACAGCATCTGCAGTGCTTTCTCTGTCTCTGAATCAGACTTCTGCTTTAGCTCCTCAATTTCAGCCATAAAATACTTAAAATTATCCAAAAACACAAAAACTTATAGTAGAATCTAAAAATGTGAATTTAGCACTAAAACCTATAAAAACTCAATAAAAACTAAATAAAAACTACTAAAAACTATATGAAAGTGATGTCAAAAAGCGTATAAAATATCCGCTCATCAATCATGCACTAGAAACAGACAATAAAACAAAATACATGGAAAACAGAAAAATAACATAAGTTAAAGGAATTAAGGAAACGAAGCCACTTTAGTGATGGCGGCTACTACTCTTTCTGGAGGATCCAATGGAGTGCTTGATTTCTTCTATGTCACGCCCCTGCCTCTGTGTTCTTCCCTCATAACTCTTTGTTCTTCCCTCATGGCTCTTTGATATTCTCTTATTTCATAGAGGATGGTAGAATGATCTTGATGTCCCATCCTTAGTTGATCTAGGCAGGAGCTCAATTTTCCTAGAGAAGTGTGCAATTGGTCTCAATGGCCTTGGGGGAGGAAAATGCATCCCTTAAGGCATCTCAGGAATTTTCTGTTGAGGTAGCTCTACATGCTCTTGATTTGGTCCATGTGCTGACTCTTTAATTTGCTCCATCCTCTTCTTGGTGATGGGCTTTTCCTCCTCAATAGGACTGTCTCCTTCTATGACAATTCCAGCTGAATTGCATAGATGACAGATAAGGTGAGGGAATGCCAACCTTGCTAAGGGGGAAGGCTTTTCAGCTTTCTTGTACAACTCTTGAGGTATTACCTCATGTACCTCCACCTCACTCCCAATCATGATGCAATGAATCATGATGACTCTATCAATGGTCACTTTTGACCGATTGCTAGTAGGGATGATAGAGCGTTGGATAAATTCCAACCATCCTCTAGCTACGAGCTTGAGGTCAAGCCTTCTCAGTTGGATAGGTTTGCCTTGAGCATCCCTCTTCCACTGAGCTCCTTTCACACAAATATCTGAAAGGACTTGGTCTAATCTGTGGTCAAAATTGACTCTCCTAGTGTAAGGATGTGGTTCTCCTTGCATCATTGGCAAATGGAGCGCCAACCTTACACTTTTCGGGCTGAAATCCAAGAGATGCCCTCGGACCATGGTGCTCCAATTTTTTAGATTTGGGTTCACACTAATGTCATGGTTTTTAGTGACCCATGTATTAGTATAGAATTCTTGCACCATCAAGATCTCAACTTCTCGGGTAGGATTGGTTAGGACTTCCCAACCTCTCCTCCAGATTTCTCTTTGGATCTCCAGGTACTCATTCTTTTTTAGCCTAAAGGGGACTTCAAGAATCACCTTCTTCTTTGCCACTACTTCATAGAAGTGGTCTTGATGAGCTTTGGTGAAGAATCTCTCTATCTCCAAAGATTCGGAGGTGGAAAGCAAAAAGCAAGGCATTTCCAACACCAAACTTAAAATCTTTGCTCGTCCTCGAGCAAAATATGAAGAAAAGAGAGGAAAATAATAGAAGAACAGAATAGAGGAGATGGAGAGGGATAGTGGATTCGGCCAAGAAGGGCTTTAGTGTATGAATGGTGTGTGTATGAAGGGTAGGAAGAAGGGGTATTTAGAGGAGTAGGATAGGTTGGGTTCGAATGAATGGGTGGGAATTGGGTGGGAAATTTTGAATTTGAAGTGGGTGGGGGTTGGTGGGAGTTATGATGATATTGGGAAGTGATATAGATGTGATTGGGTTAGGGTTTATAGGGAAGAGTATGTGGGAAAGAGTGAAAGTAAGAGAGAGAAGAATGTAGGGTAAGTGGAGATTCTGTGAGACCTACTGATCCTGGGAGGCTAGGAAATTCGAATTCCCTGCCCCCTTGTGGACGTTGAATGCCCAGCTCCTACTACTGGCTAGCGTTCAATGCCAGCTTGATGCTCCTTATGGGGCGTTGAACGCCCATTGAGGTACTCCTTCCTGGCGTTCAATGCCAGGTCTCTGCCTCCTTTGGGGCATTGAACGCCCAGTCTCTGCCCCCTGGCTGGCATTCAACGCCAGCTTCATACTCCCTGGTTGGCATTCAACGCCAGCAATGCTGCTCCTCATGGGCGTTGAACGCCCACTCCTGTCTCCCTGGCCGACGTTCAACGCCAGCAAGGTACCTGCTCCAGGGTGTTCTGTTTCTGGCTCAGACTGTTTCTATTTATGTTTTAACTACTGCACATGATCACAAACTTAAACAAATATAAAAATTAAACTAATATAGCTAAAATAAACTTAATGAAAAATAGGAATAACTTTAATTATGGTTGGGTTGCCTTCCAACAAGCGCTTCTTTAACGTCACTAGTTTGACGGTTCACCCCTGCTATGTAACCAAGTGAATGGTTTTCTGGCGGTCAATGTCGCTACCAAGATAGTGTTTCAATCTCTGGCCATTTATAGTAAACCTCCTATCAATTTTTTCATCCATGATTTCAATATGACCATGAGGAGAAACCTTGGTGACCAGAAACAGTCTTGACTACTGAGATTTCAGCTTTCTGGAAAATATCTTGAGCCTTGAGTTGAACAAAATGACTTTCTAACCCAGCTCAAACACTCTGGTGGCTATCTTTTTATCATGCCACGCCTTCGTCTTTTCCTTGTAGAGCTTGGCATTTTCATAAGTTGTGTTTCCAAACTCATCAGTCTCATTGAGTTGGAGAAGCCTCTTCTCTTCAGCAGTCTTAGCATCAAAGTTCAGGAACTTTGTAGCCCAGTATGCCTTCTGCTCCAACTCTACAGGCAAGTGACAGGTCTTGGCATAGACTAACTGGTATGGGCACATGCCGATAGGAGTCTTGAAAGCTGTCTGGTACAGAGAGCATCATCAATATTCTTAGACCAGTCCTTCCTTGAAGCATTGACAGTCTTTTCCAGAATCCGTTTGAGCTCTCTGTTGGAAACTTCCACCTGTCCACTTGTCTGGGGGTGATAGGGGGTGGCGACCTTATGTCAGACTCCATACTTCTGAAGAAGAGAATCCAGCTGTAGATTTTGTGGGACCCACTAATTCTGAGAGGCTAGGGAATTCGAGTTCCCTGCCCTCTTGTGGGCGTTGAACACCTAGCTGCTGCTCCTGGCTGGTGTTCAACGCCAGCTATGTACCTCTTATTGGGCATTGAACGCCCTTAAGGGACCTCCTTCCTGGCGTTCAACGCCAGGTCTATGCCTCTGTTTGGGCGTTGAACGCCCAGGTTCTGTCCCGTGACTGGCGTTCAATGCCAGCAATGTGCTCCCTAGTTGGTGTTTAATGCCAGCAAGGTCTCTGCTCCAGGGTGTTCTGTTTCTAGCTCTGACGGTTTCTGTTTCTGTTCTAACTACTAGAATGATCACAAACTTAAACAAATATAAAAATTAGACTGAGATAACTTAAATAAACTTAATAAAAAATAGAAATAACTTTGATTATAGCTAGGTTGCCTCCCAACAAGCGCTTCTTTAACGTCACTAGCTTGACGATTAGCTCCTTACGGAGATGAATAGGGGCCCAGAATTTTGCCCCTTACAGTGAACTTCTTTCCTGTGCTCTCATGGATAAGTTCCACATGTTCCAGAGACAGGATTCTATTCACAGTGTGTGAAATAACTGGATTGTCAGTGAAGGTGACTCTCATGCCAGGTATCCCTCCAGCCTTTAGGTACTTTCTTCTTAGTACCTTTGTTTTCAGTGCTTGACAATGGCTGTCCAACACCAAACTTAGAGTTGGTGTCTGGGGATTCTGTATAACTTTGCACTGAGAGAGAAAGTTGGTACACTAAATGCTACACAACTGTTTATCTTTTGTCAGGGGAAGAGTTAGGGCTGGGCATCTTGAACAAGATGTGGTCCTCCCATAACTATAGAATTAGCTCTCCCTTTGCCACATCAATGATGGCATTGGAAGTGGATAGGAAGGGTCTTCCAAGGATGATGGATTCATCCTCTTCCTCCTTAGTATCCAAGATTATGAAATCAGTAGGGATGTAAAGATCTTCAACCTTTACTAAGACATCCTCTACCAATCCATAAGCCTTTTTCATGGACTTGTCTACCATCTCTAATGAGATTCTTGCAGCTTGTACCTCAAAGATTCCTAGCCTCTCCATTACAGAGAGTGGCATAAGGTTTATGCTTGACCCTAGGTCACATAGAGCCTTCTCAATGGTAAATGGTGCCTATGGTGCAGGGAATCAAGAAGCGTCTAGGATCCGGCAGCTTCTAAAATAGTTTTTGCTGAACCAAGGCATTGAGTTCCTTGGTGAGCACTGGAGGTTCTTCCTCCAATGGCTCTATGCCAAACAACTTGGCATTCAGCTTCATGAGGATTCTTAGGGAACGAGCAACTTGCTCTTCCCTAGTTTCCTCTTCCTCATTAGAGAAGGAGTGATCCTCATAATCCATGATTTGTAATAAGGCTTTCATGGGAACTTCTATAGTATCCTCATGAGCCTTAGTTTCCTTTAAATCTTCAATAGGGAAGCCTTGAGTGGGTGTTGAATGCCCAGTAAGGACCTCCTTATTGGCGTTCAACGCCAGTGTGATGCCTTTGTGGGCGTTGAACGCCCAGTAAGGTCTTCCTTACTGGCGTTCAACGCCAGTGATGGTGCCTTTGTGGGCATTGAACACATAGTAGAGAGTTCCTTACTGGCGTTCAATGCCAAATCATCTCATTTAGATTTGGCCTCAATGTCCACTGTGATGGTCTTACACTCTTCTCTTGGGTTCACTTTAGTATTACTAAGAAGAGTGTTAGGAGGGGTCTCAAGGATTCTCTTGCTTAGTTGACCAACTTGTACCTCCAAATTTCTAATGGAGGACCTTATTTCAGTTATGAAACTATCAGTGGTCTTAGAGAGGTTGGAGTTAGGAGGAGTCTCAGGGATCCTCTTGCTTAGTTGACCAACTTGTACCTCCAAATTTCTAATGGAGGACCTTATTTCAGTTATGAAACTATCAGTGGTCTTAGAGAGGTTGGAGACTATAGTGACTAAGTCAAAAAGGCTCTGCCTAAGAGTCTCCATATGTTCTTGAGAAGATGGAAATGGTGGTCTGTTGTTGAACCTATTTTGGTTTCTTCCACCTTGATTATTGTTGAAGCCTTGCTGAGGCTTCTGTTGATCATTCCATGAGAGGTTAGGATGATTCCTCCATGATGAATTATAGGTGTTTTCATAGGGTTCTCCCATGTAATTCACCTCCTTCAGTGAAGGTTAATCTAGATCATAAGCTTCTCCTTCATAGGAGGCTTCTTGAGTGCTGCCAGTTGCAACTTGTGATCCCGTCAAATGATGAGAGATCATATTGATCTGTTGGGTCAAAATCTTATTCTAAGCCAATATGGCATTCAGAGTGTCGACTTTCAGGACTCTTTTCTTCTGAGTTACCCCATTGTTCACAGGGTTTCTCTCAGAAGTATACATGAATTAGTTGTTTGCAACAATTTTAATGAGTTCCTGTGCCTCTTTAGGAGTTTTCTTCAAGTGGAATGATCCACCAGTAGAATAATCCAAGGACATCTTGGATATCTCAGACAGACCATCATAGAAGATTCCTATGATAGACCATTCTGAGAGCATGTCCGGAGGACACCTCCTGATCAGTTGCTTGTATCTTTTCCAAGCTTCATAGAGGGATTCACCCTCTTTTTGTCTGAAGGTTTGAACTTTCACCCTGAGCTTGCTCATCTTTTGAGGTGAAAAGAACTTGTCCAAGAAAGCATTGACCAGATTTTTCCAAGAGTCTAGGCTTTCCTTAAGTTGAGAATCCAACCATATCCTAGCTCTGTCTCTAACAGCAAAGAGGAAAAGCATGAGTCTGTAGACCTCAGGATCAACTCCATTTGTCCTAACAGTGTCACGAATTTGCAAGAATTCAGATAGGAACTGATGTGGATCTTCCAATGGAAGTCCATAGAACTTGCAATCTGTTGCATTAGAAAGACTAACTGAGGCTTAAGCTCAAAGTTATTAGCTCTAATAGCAGGTATAGAGATACTTCTACCATAGAGGTCAGAAGTTGGTGCAATGAAGTCACCAAGAACCTTCCTTGCATCTCCTCTATTATTTGGTTCTGTTGCCATGCTAGTATTTTCTGTTTCTTGTTCAAAAAGTTCTATGAAGTTTCCTCTAGAGTATTGTGCTTTAACTTGTTGCAAACGCTTCCTTAGGGTCCTTTCAGGTTTAGGATCAAGATCATAGAGAAGTTTTTTTATCTCTGTTCCTGCTCATAATCAAGAAAAAGAAAACAAGAAAGAAGAAGAATGGGAGCTCTATGTCAAAGAATAGAGGACTCCCTATGAGATGTGAAGAAGAAAGAAGAATGAAGATAGAGAGAAGGGAAGAAGAATTCGAATAAAAGGGGTTAAAGAATTCGAAAATTAAGAAGTGAAAAGAGAAACTAGAATTAAAATATTTTTGTTTTTGTTTTATTTATTAATTGAATTCGAAAATAAAAGCTAATTAACTAAAAAGATTTGAAAATTGAATGATGAATTTCAAAAAAGAAGAGAGAGAAAGAAGTAAGAGATTTTTGAAAATAGAAGAGAGAGAGGAATTAGTTAGGAAGTTTTGAAAAAAAAGAAAGAGAAAACAAGTAACTAATTAAGAAAGATTTGAAAATAAGATAAGATAGAAGATTTGAAAAAGATTTGATTTTGAAATTTAAAATTTGAAATTTGAATTTTTAAGTTTTGAAACTTGAAATTGAATTAAGATAAGATAAGATTTTGAAAATTGAATTTTAAATTTTGAATTTTGAATTTGAAATAAGATAAGATAAAGATTTGAAAAAGATTTGGTTTTTTGAAAAGATTTGATTTTGAAATTCAATTTTAAGATAAGATAAGATAATGATTTGAAATTTAATGAAAGATAATAAAATATAAGACAAAAATTTGAAAAAGTTTTGAATTTTAAATTTTTAAAAGAAAGATAAGATGAGATAGAATCACAATTTAAAAGAAAAGATTTGAAAAGATTTTAAAAAGATAAGATTTGAAATTTGAAATTAAGATAAGATAATGATTTTGAAATTAAAATTAGAAATTTTTTTGGAATTTTCGAAAATATTGATTGAAGATAGAAAAGATATTTTTTTATTTTCTTGAATTAATGAAGAAAGAGAAAAACAACTAAAAGACACCAAACTTAAAATTTTTAGATCTAAGAGTAATAATTTTCGAAAATTAGGCAAACAAACACCAAAAAATACCAAACTAAAAAATTTTAAGATCAAAACAATAAAAGAAATAAAAACAACTTGAATACCAAGAAAGAACACTAAGAACAATTCGAAAATTCAAAGCAAATAAAAAACAACCAAAGGACACCAAACTTAAAAACTGACACTAGACTCAAACAAAAGACACTATTTTTGAAAAGAAAGCAAAAAAGTTCGAAACTTTAACAAGAACAAGAACAAAGACTCAAACAAAAAGATAAAGATCACAAAGAAAAGTAAAGATTTTTGAAAAATTTTTGATTTTTTTCGAAAAAGAAAGTAAAAGACTCAAACAAAATAGTAAAAGGTACCTAATCTAAGCAACAAGATAATCTGGTAGTTTGTCAAATCCGAACAATCCTTGGCAATGGCGCCAAAAACTTAGTGCACAAAACTGGCTCGGCAGAATTCACATAGATAGACCGGTAAGTATACCGAGTCGTCCAAGTAATACCTGAGGTGAGTCAGGGTCAATCCCACGAGAATTGTTAGTTTGAGCAAGTAGTGGACACCTTGCAAATCTTAGTTAGGCGGATAGAAAATATAGTTTGACACGGAAAAAGCATAAAACAAATAATTAAATAAAAGTTCCTTGATAGATGAGAATCAATGGTGATAGAATGGTTGAGGCTTCGGAGATGCTTTGTCTTTCTGGATTAACTTTTCTTACTGTCTTCTTCAATAACTTTCTGATTCCTTCAATGGCAGCCGTAAATGATTAACTCATGTTCTCTCATCAAGTTAACCTCCTCCACTGTAACAATCCACCACGTTGAGATGACTCATGTCCTCTCATCAAGCCACCTCTAGGTTTCTTACTGTAGCAGAAAATGAAGCTCTAAGTAATCCACTCCTCTTCACGATCCTACTCAAGGTGCCACAGACAAGGCAGATCTTCCGGATCAGAGAGTGATGCTTCTCTAACTCTAGCCTTAATGCTGCAGAGACTTCACGCACCTATAGTCAACGGGATTATATGTAATATATCCAAAGTTGCTCAGATGCTCTATTGGAATCCGTAATGCAATCTCTAGCTTTAGTTCAACGCTATCCGGGTCAGGAATTGCACGGAACCTATGTAGAATAAGGGTGATTGTCATGGGTCACCCTCAATTCATAAGATGAAGAACGAGGTTGCATAAAAGAATAGAATCAAACATATTGAATGAAAACAGTAATATTATTGATCCATGAAACTCAGCAGAGCTCTTAACATTAACCTTAGGAGGTTAGTGACTCATGCTAATAGAAAAATACAATGGAAACGTAAAAATGGGCAAGAGTCCTCTAACAAGGGTGAACTCTTTTGTATATATATACTAATCTAATGACTAAGGATTACAGAAATAAGATAAACTAAGTTGATAGTGCAAAAATCCACTTCTAGGGCCCAATTGGTGAGTGTTTGGAGCTTGAGTGTTTCCCATGAGCTAGTACTCCTTAGGGGCGTTGAACGCTGGCTAGGGACTCCATCCTGGGCGTTGGACGCTAGCTGCTCCCCTGTGGGCGCTGGACGCTAGGAATGAGGCTGGTGGCTGGCGTTGAATGCCAGTTTTGGGCTATCAATCTTGAAACAAAGTATGGACTATTATATATTTCTAGAAAGCCCTGGATGTTAGCTTTTCATAGCCATTAAGAGCGTGCTATTTGGACTTCTTTGGCTCCAGAAAAGTTCTTTCGAGTGCACAGAGGTCAGATCCTGACAGCATCTGCAGTCCTTTCTCTGTCTCTGAATCAGACTTCTACTCAAGCTCCTCAATTTCAGCCAGAAAATACCTGAAATCACCATAAAATACACAAACTCAAAGTATAATCCAAAAATATAAATTTTACACTAAAACCTATGCAAACTTAATAAAACTTAAACAAAACATACTAAAAACTATATAAAAATAATGTCAAAAAGTGTATAAAATATCTGCTCATCAGAGAGACAGGGTTAGAAGACTAGGCTAGTCTGGGTGTCAAATTAGGTGCTTCTTATATGGGTCAGACCTTGGAGATGTTTTAAGTTGTATATATGTACATAACTGTGAGGGAGTAACTAACTTTTCGTCTTTTGGGTGCTGTGTGTGTGTGTGTGTGTATATATATATTATAGTTTATTATCCTGTTTGTGTATGTGTCTGTTTATCGTTTTGGTTACGATTTTATTTTCTTTAAGAAAGGTTTTTCATAAATCGAGTTCCGTTAACCTGATTACAGGCTCGATATTATTAATAACAGTGTCAGTATAGTTCCAAATTGGTAACACTCAATGTTTCGGTATAAGCATGCCATAGTGAAAATTGGGTCATTGCAATTTGATATCAAAGCAGTTTGTTCCTGTTAGAGCCTGAGGAATGGACTGAATCATGCTTCATTACGTACTTTGTATTGTGTCTTATGCTTATAGGATATCCTTATGTAATAGATTGCATGACTGTCGCTGTGTATGCATTTAGGAACTATTCACACTCTAACTTGTGATGTTGAGACTGATCACCTTAATGTTGATTGTTGGGTGTGAACAAGGTCTAGATAGCTACGTAGGGACGGGTCGCAGTAGATGACGTAAGATTCCGAGAGGTGTTCTAACAGACGATTTCGATGCCTTTATGGCAGCAATGAACACCATGGTTGAGGCTATGCATGAAATGGAGACTGCTACTATTCGAGCAATTGACCGTTTAAGAGATAGGAATGGCGAGCATAACGAGACTGACAGTAGGCTACGTACAGAGGATGGTAATGACGCTGGAGGTGTTGAGAACTATGACAAGCCAATGACTTTGGTGACATTCCTGAAGGTGAACCGCCCCAAGTTCAAGGGGACAGTTGTGGCATCTGAGGCAGACAACTAGTTTAGTGGAATAGAGAAGTTGTTCAGGGCACAACAAGTACCCAAAATACAATTTATTGAATTTGCAACATATATGTTGAAAGGAGAGGCTGAGCACCAGTGGTATGAAGTGCAGAGGTTGTGGCAGCAAAACTTGGGAGAGATTCTTTTGGAAGATTTCAAGGAGAAGTTTTATAAAAAATACTTCCCGAAGTCTGTTCGTGAAGCTAAAGAGATGGAGTTGATGCAATTTAGTCAAGAAAACATGTCAATAGTTGAGTATACTCGGCAGTTCAAAGATCTGTGTCATTTTTTGAAAATCTGCTAAGGAGATCCTGATAGTTTTGAAGAATGAAAATGTCTGAAGTATGAAGGAGGACTTCGCGATGAGCTGATGACTCTTTAAAGCCTTTAGAGCTTCAGAATTTCACAGAATTCGTCAACAAGAGCCAGCTTATGGAAGACTGTGAGTAAAAGATGGTGGCAACGAGGATGGGTCGTCAAAACTTACCACATAGGAATGCTAACAACTTTCACCGACATGCGTTTCAACAGAGGGTGCCTTTCATGAATTTTGGAGTACCTCAGCATGGTAACCAACAAGTTGAGAATGCCTCTAGTACATTTACTTTTGGGAACGGAGGTCGACCGAGGCAGAACATTGGTATACAACCCCAGGAAGGCCGCATGGATCAGTTAGTAGGCAGTGTGAAAAGGATCACCTCAGCAAGCTGTGTCAATTTAGAGCACACACTTGTTTTGTTTGTTGAGAAATAGGGCACATTGCGAAGGATTGTCCAAAGAAGCCTAATCGAGATCTTACTAGAGCATTACAACAAGGGCGAGTGTTCGCTATATCTGCCAATGATGCTACTAGTTCTGACTCCTTGCTCCAAGGTTAGTGTTATGTCAAGACTCGTTCCTTAACTGTACCTTATGATTCTGACATGTCACATTCTTTTATTTCATTAACCGTTGCGCGTGAGTTGGGATTAGTTTTCTCTAAACTGAGTTTTAACCTAGTTCTCAATACACCCACCTCACATAAAGCGTTGACCAACCTTGTTTGTCGACAGGTAGCCTTCAGTATTAAAGGTAGCTCTTTCTTGCTTGACGTAATCTATTTACCTTTGTTTGGTTTAGACATTATCTTAGGGCTTGATTGGTTATCTAAGAATCATATCCTTCTTGACTGTTTTGATAAAACTGTTATCTTTTCTTCTGATAATATACGTACTGGATCAGTAGTTTCTCATTTTATACCTAGATTTTATGAGAGTTACTTATAATAGGAGTGAATGTGAGAGGTACGTTCTATTAGTGGCTAGCTCGAATGTTGGTAAATTAAACCTGGAGCAGATCCAAGTGGTGCCAGATTTCTCCGATGTGTTTCTGGAAGATATACCAGAGTTTCCTCCTCGAAGAGAGATGGAGTTTGGCATCGACCTGGTACCTGGAGCTAGACCGATTTTGGTAGCACCCTATCGTATGTCTCCATTTGAACTGGCGAAACTGAATAAGGTTACAGTTAAGAACAAGTACCCACTTCCTCGGATAGACGATCTAATGGATCAGCTGAAAGGTGTGGCAGTATTTTCAAAGATTGACCTACGATCGGGTTATCATCAAATTTGGGTAAAGGAATTGGATATACCAAAGACGGCGTTTAGAACGGGATACGGTCATTACGAGTATATGGTTATGTTGTTTGGACTAACCAATGCCCTGTCGATATTCATGGACTGCCTGAATCGCATTTTTCGACCATACCTAGACCAATTCGTGGTTGTGTTCATAGATGATGTGCTCATTTATTCCAAGACTGAGAAAGAGCATGAAGAGCATCTGAGAATGGTGTTACAAATACTAAGAGAATAGAAGCTGTATGCGAAGTTGTCAAAGTGTGAATTATAGACAAATAAAGTGGCATTCTTGGGACACGTGATTTCTCGAGAAGGAATAGTAGTAGATCCCTCAAAGATCGAAGCAGTGGTTTAGTGGAAACAGCCTGAGACAATCATAGAAGTTTGAAGTTTTCGAGGGTTGGCTGGTTATTACCGGCAATTCATAAAGGGGTTTTCTCAGATAGCCCTACCACTCACCCGTCTCACTTGAAAAGAAGTACCATTCATTTGGACAGAAGAATGTGAAAGAAGTTTTGAGATGCTGAAGAAGAAACTAACAACTGCACCAGTATTAGCACTACCAGATTCTCGGAAACCTTTTGAGGCATATTATGATGCTTCTTTGAAAGGATTGGGATGTGTGCTGATGCAACACAAGAATGTGGTAGCATATGTGTCAACGCGGTTGAGACTCCACTAGAAGAATTACCCTACTCATGATCTTGAGTTGGTAGCGGTAGTGTTTGAGCTCAAGATATGGAGACATAATTTATATGGGGCTCTGTTGGAAGTTTTCTCTGATCATAAGAGTCTGAAGTACATTTTTGAATAGAACGACCTTAACATGAGACAGCATCGATAGATGGAATTTCTGAAGGATTACGATTCAAGCTGACTTATCATCCGGAAAAGGAGACTGTAGTTGTGGACGCTCTGAGCTATAAGAGTTTAAGTTTTTCTTGGATGATGATGAAAGAAGACGAGTTAAATTCAACCTTTGCGAATTTGAGGTTGGGAATGAAGGAAACATTAGAAGGAGTCATCATAGCACATATACACTTGACTTCAGATTTTAAGATAACCATTTGACAAGCACAATTCAAAAATGTTAGAACTGTTGGCCAGATTAGAGATGGATAAACTGGGAGAAGTGCGACAAGACAGTGATGGATTGTGGAGGTTTAAGAATAGAGTTTGTGTACTTGACCAAGGAATATTGCATCAGGAGATCTTAACGAAGGCCCATTAGAGTAAATTTTTGATGCATTTGGGCACAACCAAGATGTACCAAGATTTGAAGAGTATGTAGTGGCCGGGACTAAAAAGGGATGTGATGGAATATGTATTTATATGCCTGACTTGTCAGAAGATTAAGGCAGAACATAAGAAACCCTCACGAAGACTACATCATTTAAAAGTGCCTCAATGGAAATGAGAGAGAATCACCATGGATTTTGTCATTAGATTACCCAGGACATCGGCTGGGCATGATGCTATATGTGTTATGGTGAACAGATTGACAAAGTCGGCTCATTTTCTTCCAATCCGAGTTAACTATACATTGGAAAAGCTTACGCGTTTGTACATTCGAGAATTGGTGTGACTGCATGGAATACATTCTTCAATTATTTTCGACAGAGATCCGAGGTTTACATGGGGGTTTTGTGGAGTTATCAGAAAGCTTTTGGCACAGAGTTGCATCTAAGTACAGCTTATCACCTATAGACAGATGGACAGTTAAAACAAATAATTTAGACATTAGAAGATATGCTGAGATCATGTGTAATAGAACATTAGGAAATCTGGGACAAGCGATTACTATTGGTGAAGTTTACCTACAATAATATTTATCAACAGAGTATTAGAATGGCCTCATATGAAGCTCTTTATGGACAATGGTGTCAATCTCCGCTGTGTTGGCACCAAGGAAAAAAATACAGTGCATTGGGTTTGGATTTGGTGCCGAAAACAAACATTCAGATTAAGAAAATTTGTGAGAAGATTTAGATGGCACATAGTCGACAAAAGAGCTATGCCGATAATAGACGTAAGCCTTTAGAATTTAAGAAAAGTGAACATATTCTCTTAAAAGCAAGACTTACCATCGGCATTGGTTGCACCCTTAGAACCAAAAAGCTAAACCCTAGGTACGTGGGTCCTTTTCAGATCCTTAGGAGAGTCGGTCTAGTCGCGTATCAAATAGCTCTTCCACCTTTCCTGTCCAATCTTCATGATGTTTTCCATGTCTCTTAGCTTAAATATAATCCCGACAAGAGTCATGTCTTACGACCCGAGACAGTACAATTGCAGAACGATCTAACATACTTGACAACACCGATCGAGATCGTTGATAAGAGTGATAAGCAGCTACGAGGCAAAACGGTTTCTTTGGTCAAAGTAGCGTCGGGATGCAATGTTGAAGCTGGCAATACCTGGGAGCTAGAAGACGAGAAGCGAGCAGACTATCCTCACCTGTTTACAGGTAAAGAAAATTTTGAGGGCAAAATTTTCTTTAAGGAGGGTAAAATGTAACATCTTGTCTTTTTTGTTAAAGTCACGTATGCGAGTTTTATGTTTTGTTCACGTAACGTCTATGATAAGTTTTTCTACGATCTTTAAATAAAATGAATAATAATATAACATTAAAAATTATGTTATTATTTAATTTTATTTGACGTAAGACGGTCACTTGATATTGGGTCCAGAAGATTTAAAAAAGCTCGATTTTACTAATGTCATTTACATTAGTAATTTACCCAATCATTATTCTAATTAAATACCACCACTTGAGATAATTATTTGAGTTTTTACCATGCCCAATTACCTTAATTAGCTTCCAAGATATTTAAAAATTAACCTCGCTGACTCAGCGGCTTAAAATCGCGACACGCAGCACTTAATGCGCCACGTGTCGCGACGCATGCCTCCTCTTCTTTGATTAAGTGACACTTAGTCACTGATCATATGATATAAAAAGCACAAATCTTCTCTCTCTCTCTCTCTCTCTCTCTCTCTCTCTCTCTCTCTCTCTCTCTCTCTCTCCAAAA
>NC_029788.2:34720073-34722338 GCF_000816755.2 Arachis ipaensis
TCTCTCTCTCTCTCTCTCTCTCTCTCTCTCTCTCTCTCTCTCTCTCTCTCTCTCTCTCTCTCTCTCTCTCTCTCTCTCTCTCTCTCTCTCTCTCTCTCTCTCTCTCTCTCTCTCTCTCTCTCTCTCTCTCTCTCTCTCTCTCTCTCTCTCTCCATAAAACAGCCGAAGCCATGCATGGGAGGATCGAGAGATTTTGTTGAGTTTTGGACTTTCCGAGCTTAATTTCTTGAGATTCGTGACCCCCACAAAAATTCTGATATGATATAAGTGATCGTGTCTTCCTCCTCTACGCGGTGACATGCATTTTGTTCAGTAGAATTGCAAAGTGGAGCTGCCCTTGCCAGGAACCAGTTCGGTCGAACAAAGGGAGGAGAGGAACCACCGAGTTTTCGATGTTTTCGCTTCGTTTGACCGATCAGAAACATCATCCAGTATCTTGTGTGTGTTCTGCACTTCACAGAGGTAGGGTTTGACTCTTTAATTGGTTAAAATTATAAATTAATTGATATATGTGGATATATGTGGTTGGATTGTTGTTTGTTGATGTTTGTTGCTCAAATCTATGATTGTTGGCTGTTAAAATTTTAGCTGAATTACTGCTGGATTTGTTATTGTGTTTTAGCCCTATTGAGGAATGAGGTACTGAGATGTTATTGTTGAATAATTGGCAGAAATCTGAGTTATATAATAGTATGTAGCTAAGTTTTGATGGTTGGATTTTGATTTGGAATTAATTATAACTAAATGGATATTTTGAACGGAGGTTCCGAGTAAAAAGGAGCAGAAGTTTGACTTTTGAGAAAGATTTAATGAATAAAATTATTTATTTATAAATATAGGAATTTTATTGAAATTAATTGAGTTTGGTTTTTGAAGAAAAATAATGGGTTTGCAATAAGGGGTTTGAACGAAAACGGTTTTATTTTGAAAATGGAAGAACCGTGCCAAATTTACCTATTTCAATGAAGTCTTGAGTATTTGAAAATTTATATAATGGCGCTGCTCGCCGTTCAGATCCGCGAAGGTGGACGTCGCATGCCGCTTGCCGTTTCTGCTCCTCCTTGCTCGGTCGCTGGTCGTCTCCTCGCTGGTTTCTGGTTTCTTCTAGTTCTGCTGCTTTTGCTTCTGATTATCAATTCTTCTGGTTTCTGTTCTTTTGTTGTTATTATTCTTCTGATTCCATTATTTTTTCTGAGCTCTGAGTTCTGGGTTTTTGTTTTCTGAATTTTGGGTTCTGAGTTTTGATGATGATGATGATGATGATTTTATGAGTTCTGGAATTTTGTTGTTCTTTTGTTGTTGTTGTTGTTCTGCTTCTAGTTGCTTTTAGTGTTGTTGTTCTTTTGAGTTTAGATGATGATTTTATGAGTTTTAATGATGATGATGATTTTCTGAGTTCTGAGTTCATTGTTGTTGTTTCTGTTATGCTTTTGTTCTGCTTTCTACATCTGTTCTGCTTCAACTTCTGCTTTTCGTTGATTTTGGAGAAGAAGGGGTCAGAGTATTTTTGTCCGAAGAACGATTTTAAAACAAACTGAAATTTTTGGAACTATTTTATAACAAAAATAGACCAAAATTAAAATAAATTTTCGACTTCTACATTAAAAACTAAAATCGTATTTTATCCTAACTATTAAGTCCTTAATAGTTATCCATTTGAACAAAAAGAAAAAGCCATTAGTAGTTTGGTCAAGCCATTGCGTTGCATGACGAGCCTGTAAATCTGACTCCGAAAAAAAAAAAATCAAACGACGTATTGCTGCAGCATTAAATAAAAACGAATATCTGAAAATCTGTATCAATTTATCTCTGCACGATGGTGTGACTGTATTAAATATTAATACGCGATTAGAGCATAAAGACCGTCCCATTTGTAGTTGCTCCTCATTTGAGAGTAGAGACCAAGACTGCGCAAGTTCCCACAGTGACCAGAATTCCCAAAACATGAAAGCAACACTGCTTCTTCTTCTATACTTCTTTCTCGTTTCTTTGCTAGGTATGTTATGATTTGCTCTCCCTCCCGATTCCTTCAATTCAAATTCTTTGACTCCTTTAGATTCGATGTCCGTTTCAGATCTCATTCCCCATTTTGTTTCATTCCAATTTTAACACATCTCTCTCTCTCTTTCTCTCTCTGATTTTTGTTCTGTCTTCTCTCTTTTTTTTTTTTGTCTTTCCCTTCTTCCACTGATCAGTTTTGTATTTGTCCCATTTGTATCAGTTTATGCAAAGAAATCCGGCGACGTTACAGCTTTGCAGATCGGC
>NC_029788.2:34722739-34729903 GCF_000816755.2 Arachis ipaensis
GTTTCGAATAATTTTTGTTGTAGGAGAATGAAATTTCTCGTTGTCTTTGATTCGTTAGAAGCAGATCAGACCTTTAAATTTCAACCACATGTAATTTCAATTCTTGTGTGGGAGATTGAATGTGCATTAGTGGTATACATGGTGAGCTCTCCAAAATAAGGGGAAGAAGGATGAAACCACTTTTATTGTGGTTAAATTTCTCCTTATTTTTGGGTTAAATTCCGTAACTTAGAGCTTGAGAAATTTCAGAAGATTCATCTAGGTTTCACTTAGGGAGTGTGTGGTTCGTGGAATGTTTTCGAATTTCTGGGAACCTTACATTGAAAAAAATTCTTAGATAAGATTTCTAGTGTAAATAAATTTCCAAGAATATAAAAGCATTTTGCAAACCGCATGGTCATTGAGCATGGTGTCCTCGAGGTTGGAAAGGCACTTAAACAAGAAAGAATGAAGAGTTCATGTGTATTTTACTTACACTTCTGCCATTTATTCATCTTGATAAATGATTGCCTTTGATATTGAATTCTATATTACTGCTTTTTTTCCTCAACAAGCAGTATGAAAGATATCTTGATTTTGTACTGGCTCCATCCGTGATACTTTATTTGAGCTTACTAATCATTCTATCGTCCCCCTTTGCAGCACAAGCCAGCGTCATGTGATGTCCAAGCACACAAAGGAGATAGAGTCAAAGTACATTATCGGGTATGGAAATCTCACTAGTTCATTATGTTTCTTCTATGATTACATGCATAACAACTAACCGGGTCTTAAAGTGTGTTTATTTATTTTTATTATTTTATTTCATTTCGAATATCCATTTATATGACTTTTTCTTTTGCCATTCTGTTTGAAAACAAGAAAAATAATTAAAACAATTTTGTAATTAAAAATGAAACTTAACTTTAGTTATTTCTTTGTGATGATCAATGGTGTTTAATATTGATAGGCACCAGCCTATTATTATTGAAACTTGACAGTGTGGAAATGCATGTCAGGATAAATCAAATGGTCCCCGCTACATGTAACTAACTTCCCAGCATTTCAATTGTGTGTGGGAAACCAGATTGTGCAAATCATGTTAGCAGAGGGTATATAATGTGTGTGGGAATGAGATTTTTCCATTTAGGGCAAGAAATGGAATAGGTTTTTGGGAGTCTGAACTGATATTGCTCAGGAACCTTCCTTTTCAATTTCATGTTAGCTTTGTAGTCATTCTTCTTCCTGAAATGATCCTCACGGGTTCATCTCGATGATGCATTCAGTTTCTTCTATTTTCCCATGTCCATTTTTTTGTTTCTATTAGACATCTTCACCTATCTCTATATTTGGATAGTAACACGCCATAACCTATTAAAATAGCTATGGAAATAAATATAAAATATTTACTTATATCAAAGGTATATCTGGGAGTTATCTTACATACATTGTGGTATCATGATGCTCTGATGTCCTTGCTTGTGCACATCTTAAGTTACTTTTATTTGTTGAGACCATGTAGTTCAAGGTACAAAGTACATGACTTAAGCAATTGCTGTTTTTTATATCTTCTTTTTTTGTGCATGCAATTAGGAGTTGGAATTCACTTAATTTTTCAGATTTTTTTATATATCTTGTTGTATCATATAATACGTATGCGTAAGTGCAGGGGAAACTCACTGATGGAACAGTTTTTGATTCTAGCTTTGAAAGGGATAATCCAATTGAATTTGAGCTTGGTACTGGTCAAGTGATCAAAGGTTTGTTGTGCATAAACAAAATTAGCTTTACGATTTTTCTTGTGTTCCTTTCAGTAAATGCAATAATTAACTACAGAATATAATAATATATTCAATTATGAACCATGACTCTGCTAAAAATCCTATCAAATTGCTGTTATATACAATTACTATCTTGCTTTTTTTTCTCTATTACTAAAATGAAAAGTATGAGCTGAAAATTCATATAAATGAAATGGAGGCAACACTTTCAGCATGAAATCAAGAGCATGTGTTATGTGTATCAGATCAACAAAAGTAGTAGATTTTAACATGTATGAAATACTATTTGTTAACTGGAGTCAGAAAGTAAAGTACATTGATGAATCACAAGAATACAAGATAGAGAGGATTTTAAGAGACAAATGTCAAATACCCCACTTTATACCCAATTACTTCTATTTACACTACTCAGTGAAACCACATTCTAAAAAGAGGATCCTAATTCTAAGACTAATTTGAGATTACAGTATTAGATATAGTTAAATATAAATAGGGAATGTCATAATTTGGCTTTGCTAAACTATTGAGGATCTAAAGCACGTTTCTCCTATAGAAAAAGATCGGGAGGTGAGGGGATACTCATTGCTCTTGAATTGAATTAGTAGGAAGAAGTCAGTCGAAAATATATATTTGTTTTGGTTTTTGTAAATTTGGAAAATATACACAAAAGCCAGTTGTGTTAATTGTAGAATTTCCAGTTCTTACTACATTCTATGTTTACTCGTCCTTCACTTGTGTCCAGCTAGAACTGGAAGACTTTCCCTATTAGACATGTTGACGGATTGGAAAGCTCCGCTTCACCAATCCTTTTGTATTCTGTAGGATTTCCTTTCTTTTCTTGTATCTATCCTCACACCTGTCTTAATGAAATTCTTTTGTGCGTGTATATATATATATATATCAGCTCTTTCTGGTGTCCTACGCCAAAAATCACAGAGGAAAAGGAATTGCATGATTGCATCTGATAATTGTGTCTTTTTGCGACATTAGGCCTTCAACCGTTTCATGCATGTTTCTTTAGAATTTATATGATGATTTATGGTTGATTGAAAGGTTTCATTCAAGATTAATGATTTCATTATTGCTCTCATCTTTATAGGTTGGGATCAAGGATTATTGGGAATGTGCCTGGGTGAGAAGCGGAAATTAAAAATACCTGCTAGTCTTGGTTATGGAGAGCAAGGTTCTCCGCCAACCATCCCAGGTAATTTGCACTTTTCACTATTGCTCATCAACCAAATCATTGTTCTAGATGGTGTAATTAATATTTCTCAATAAACAGTAGGTAATTTTAAAAGAATAAAAAAATGTATGCATGTGTGTGTGTGTGAGACCAGCTGTGTTTATGAGTAAAATACAAACCGCTCCTAAGAGATACCTATAATACTCTCCCCTTAACTCTATTTTTGAAACGTGCACACCGCTTGATATTTCTAGAAAGATACACTCCACTCCCTTATAAAAATAAGCTACTCGTTAATCTATTTTACGACTTTTCAACAAAATATCCTTTATTAAGCTATATGTACCTTTTTGTTAAAATAAATTCATTATACCTTGAGATATGATTTGACTCTTTCATTTTGGTTTAAGCATGCATTGGATTTGCATACTTTCAATTTGTAATTTCAGTAAAATACCAACAAAATATCCTTTATTAATAGCTCCATGTACTTTTTTGTGAAAATAAATTCATTATACTGTGAGATACGATTTTACTCTTTCGTTTCCGTTTAAGCATGCATTGTATTTGCATACTTTCAATTTGTAATTTCAGTGAACTAAAATACCAGAACATAAATTAAGATTCGATTTTACATGCATTCTGATTCTGGTATTTGTTTTTTCACCTCTTTTCTATTGTATCTATCATATTCATAAAATTATTTTAATTATCATAACTTAATTTTCCACAGTTTTTATCTTTATTTTTTTATTTTGGGAGAAGCCAATTGATTCATTACTTCAGAGTGGGGAGTTAGTTATTTCGGTGAAAAATCATTTATTTTTGCAGAATAGAGGGATTATATAAGCGTAGTGTAAAATTTGTGGATCGCTTTATTATTATAAATAAGAGCCTGATCCTTGATGTAGACTCATACATGATTTATTTGTTTATGTATTTGCCAGAGATATTATAGTTTTAACTATAATATTTGAGCACAAGTTAGGTAATTTCATTTTTGTTTTTTGTTTCTATCATGCTGTTTACATCAAATTAGAAGCATTACATTATGCATCAATTTTGGAAACTTGGGAAACGCATTCGTGTTGTGTCTTGCATGTTGCTAACTTAACTATGCTTAAAGTAGTTATTACTAATATGCGTTGATATATGACCCTACACTTACAGGTGGAGCAACTCTTATATTTGACACTGAGCTTGTGGGGGTGAATGGAAAAACTTTGGGTGGAGCAGAAGAGTCCGAGCTCTAGATTGTATGAGCAGTTTGACCTAGCTTGTATACACATTAGATCCACCTCTCGTCTAGTCAGAAACGAGCTGTTTTGCAAAAGCTGAATTTTCATGTCAGCTTGTTTTCATTCCTGAATTCTGAACGATGTTTTCTTTAGTCTTAAGCATTTAATCGGAAGGTAACTTAGAATATTTAGCTGTTGTAACTGATTATTTAAAGTTTACATAAAGTTTTTTTGATAACTAATTCAACCCGCAGCACTTATTAGGAAATGTGACACGAAGATATCAAGAAAATGCCATTACGGACAAGAGAGAAAATAACCAATTTTTTGCAAATAAGTGAAAGAAACTTGAAATAACAGAATTTAGGTGCAACTAATTAAAAGAGGGACCGTTCCACGGCGATGAAATTATCTTTCGGTATCTTGAAGATTGTCAACTATATTTAGGTTAGTTTGTAATAGGGCCTTAATTGTAGATGTTTTAGGAGGATGATGACTAGCTTAATGACGCAGCTAACTAATTAGACAAATTAACAGGATGACATTCTAATTTGGTGGCATTAACAGGATGACATTCTAATTTGGTGGTTGGTGCCGATGGAAGGAGCCATATGCCTTGAAGGTCTTTGTTCCGGTAGAAAAAGGAGGTCAGGGATTTGATGAATAAATCTCCAAAATGGTCCTCCAGATTGGGCCCGTGCACCAATGTTGCCCTTCAATTTCTAAATGCACCCTCCAATTTGAGCTCCGTGTGAAATCCTAGTCTTTCCACCCAATTCCGGCATGAGTCAGCAGCCGGAATGCTGAGCTGGCGGTTCCACCTCCACGTAGGCTTCATCATCCTCCACCATCACCATCGTTCCTCCTCTTCTCCCAACAGAGCCACTGCCCTTCCCTCTTCTTCCAATCCTCCTACCCCTTTCTCCCTTCCTCAAGCATTGTAGCCATTTCCTTCTCTTAGTTCACCAGCCTTCAGATCACTACCTCAGAACCATCGCCGCAACCTTTTCTCTTTTCTTCTTCCTCTCTTCTTTTCTCTTCTCCTCTGTCCATTGGAGGGGGTGGATGAATCAGAACGGTTTCTTGGAGAATATTTCCATACACTTTCAGCAACAATCAGAATCCAACAAACTAAATTAACCTATCATAACCACGTAAAATCAATTAAAACAGAAAATCAAACTAAACTAAGCCTAAAACTGGTGAAAATTAAAACTAAATTCTAAATAAACCTAAACTAATAAGGGAAGTTAAGGTGGTCAGACAGGGAAAGAAGGCAAACCGAAACGTGAGGAAGGAGAGGAGGGTTAGTCATCGTGGGTGATGGAAATGACAAGGAAAAGAAGAATTGGGGAGGACACCGGCAGAGTAGTGGTTGCAGCGGCTATTGCGGTAGCAGTAGTTCGGTGATGAGGAACAAAGATGAAGGTACCCGGCTCTTTAGCTGAGAAGAGGAAATGGGGGAGGAAGATGTGGCGGCGCTGGGTAAAGGCCGGAGGTGATGGTGGTGGCGATGGAGATGCTGGAAGCTGCGATAGGGCTAGGGTTCGGTGCGTGGAAGAAGGTGATGAAGATGGCAGATTGGCGGTGACAGTAAGCTCGGGCTCGACGGAGGTGATTCACCAAGAAGAAAGCTCGATGTCTCTGGACCTGATGGGGAAGGAGAGGATAGATGGAGGAGGTTGGACGCGGTGGTCACAGATGGTGGAGGCTATGGTGGCTCGCGGTGGTGGTTCAACCTTAGGCCAATGGGCAGAGGAAAAGAGAAAAGAAGAGAGGAAGAAGAAAAGAGAAAGGGTTGCGGTGGTGGTTCTGAAGTAGTAATCTGAAGGTTGGTGACCGAGAGAAGGAAAGGGCTACAATGCTTGAGGAAGGGAGAAAGGGAAAGGAGGATTGGAAGAAGAGAGAAGGGTAGTGGTTTCATTGGAACCGCCAGCTCAGCGCTCCGGCTGCTGAGTCATGCTGGAATTGGGTGGAAGGACCAGAATTTCGCACGGAGCTCAAATTGGAGGGTGCATTTAGAGCATTTAAAAACTGAGGAGTAACATTGGTGCACGGGCCCAATCTGAGAGACAATTTTAAGGATTTACTCGGGATTTGATATGTTTAATTTAATACATTCGGACTTACGAGTCTACTCAACTACCCCCTTTTATATTTCATCTGAGCTAAACATAGGCCTTTAATAGTAAATATGTTAGAAATGGTATATGAACAGTTAGTCTTGATAGAAGTCGAGGATCAGACTAATTATTCTTCATTACATTGTATTTAATTGAAGTTTATGCTATTAGGAATCCTTAGTTGAATAACTCGAAAAAAAAAAGGAGTGAAACTTTCAACCGCCGCCGCCACTTGACCCATTCACCCTTCTCCCATCCTCCAAAACCCATCTTCCCCTTCTCCGCCGCCACAACCATTGCCTCCGTTGTCGTTCCCATATGAAGAAGAAAGCCATTGTCCAAACTGTGAAACAGCAATTCGAGAATTGCTACCTCCTTGCCGGCATCAACTACAACTCACCGTTAAGCAATTTCAGGAAGACTTGTTTTGATAATTGATTTATGCCCAATCTTATTTTGATAATTGTTTTATGCCCAATCTTACTCTATGCGTAATCATTCTGATAGAAATCACTTTATCGGAAGGCTTGCAGTATAAAACTCTTTTTGATTTGTTAGAAATCATTCATGTGTTAGTTTAAGGTGCTATGGAGGATTTGATGAAATGGTTAGGGCACTATATAAGATCGATGAAATGGTTTCGAATGGAGGACAGGCACTAATTTGTCCATCTGAATATATGTGGTGCCATGTGTATAAGTTAACGTCCAGTTCAACATTTTTCTGTCATTGACTAATGGAAAAGACGAAAAAAATAGACCGGAGACTATTGTTTAACAGTGATGAATGTTGGGAATGAAATTGTATATTAAAATTTTTTAGAAATTAAAATGTTCACTTTTTTATTTTTTAAATCCTCA
>NC_029788.2:34730795-34747153 GCF_000816755.2 Arachis ipaensis
ATTTTGAGCAAGTTACTTTTGAGAAGGTGTAACATGTCTCAACTGTAGATAGCAACTTTCCTCTAAAGAACGAATTTTTTTCAAGGTTCGTGTGTATTCCTATCTTTAGCATAACTATATCATTTAATACAAATTGCGGTTTTAGTCTTACAAAATGATAATAGTATGAATTTGGCACACAAAACTAGAGTAGAATCACATGAATCAAACGAGTTACCAAAATAGTGATCAAAGGACCTGGAAATGGATCTTCTCAATTGTTAAAAAAAATTGAGAACGTAAAGTGTGAAAAGTGTGATCTTTAATCTTTTATTGCTCTCTCTTTCTCATTCTTGGTCCCACTTATAAAATTAATGGTGAGAGATCATACTTTATTCTCTCAATTGTTAAAAAAATTGAGAGGATCCATTCCCTAAAGGACCTTAGTTTGAATAACCTTCCTATTATTAAAAGATATTTACAAATTTAATTAATTAATATTATTATTAATTGTTTTTGTCTGGAACTTGACTTCGAGATATAGGTCGGTGGCAGCTGGAAAGGTGCTAATGACGTCCTTCTCTGATGTGTTACGTCGCAAGTTCCTTTCTCATCCGAGCAATGTGGAGTACTTGCAAAAAGGACTCCGATACTTAAGTCAGTTTGTGATCAAGAATTAACAATGCTGATTACTTTACTAGCCTTGTATTTTGTGTGTATATTTGTGGTCTTTAGGCTATATGTACGGTGCTTTTTAAAATCGGAAGGTGTGGACATTACTCAGTCCGAGATTCCTGGTATTTCTTCCGAGCTAAATTTCGGATATTTCTCATAGAGTCGTGTGATCTGGTTTTGACCTGGTACTAGTAGTGCCGTTTGTTGGATGTGGTCTATCCAAGGTATAATGTCGGCCCAGATTTATAGGTATGGATCACAACCCCCAAGCTTGACTTGCTATTGGTCGGAAGCAAGTTGAGGTTTTTATGTGTGTTATTCGACGTTAAACCTGATTTGACCTATGTCCGAGCTCCCAAGCTCAACGTGGTGCCGGCCTTTAAGAAATAATTCATTAGACATGTAAATAATCATAAAATAAAAAATAGTAAATAAAAATATAAATAAAAATAAAAGGGGAATGAAGAAGTTGCACTTATTAGCATTGGGTCCTGAAGGGACGTTTGGAAATAAATGTTAGTGGGAGCTTGAATCAAGGTAATCATGGCTATTGAGCTGTTGGTCATGTGAACAATTTTTTGATCTAACGGTTGGGGGTTAATTGTAACTCTGATCATGTGATAGTGTTTATTGCATTGGAAACCTCTGTAGTGTTTAGGAAAGCTTTTTCATTGTACTACTTCGGAGGAAAATGACGTCAAAAGGTCAGTGTGTTTTTTACTTTTGTTCTTCTTATCTTCTTAGTTCTGATGATGAAGAAGCTAGAGAATAAGGTAGTGGAGGTTAAAGATGACCTTTATGAATGGGTTCCCGCAGACGTAAAGTGTCGCACGTCCCTTTTTCAGAACCCAAAAATGTTAGATTCGCTTAATGCCTCTGACTGGGTTCGTGAGGGTTCTGGTTGTGGTATTGAACTGATGGCTTGTAATGGGGAAGAGAGGGTCTGTGAGAAGAGGGGGGATTGGGCATACTTCTATGTATACACCTGTTTATTTTCTGAGTTGAATTTGAAGCTTCTGTTCACAAAGTTTGAATGCCTGGTTCTGACATAGTTGAACTGTGCTCCCTCTCAACTCCATCCCAATTCTTAGGCATTTCGCCGTGGTTTTGAATCTCTGATGTTGTTTCTGAATCATATGCCTTCTTTGAACCTGTTCTTCTCACTCTTTCAGTCGAAAGGGGTTCGAAAGGGCCTTTGGATAAACTAGAGTAGTTATCTGAGGTGCTCCTTGTTTTCATTGTTTAAATCATCTTTCAAAAGCTTTAAAGAAATGTTTGTGAAAATTTGATCCTGTGAGACAGAGTATCCCTTTTTCCTTGATGAGGAGTTGGGTGAGAAATTTCCTCTCTACTGGTGTCTTGAGCCTACGTAGGTTCTAGATGTCTTAGAGAGGTCTGAGGAGGATGATTTAATTTTGGAGTACCTTATTGAATGTTTTTCTTCTGGTAAAATGTTGTCCATTGATGAGGTTCTGAAGCTCGAAAGTGACTTTGATGGTTTGAGTAATTATATAGGTGAGTGCTTTGGAGAATCTGTTATGTTTTGTTGGTCTATTTTTTATACTGAGAGAACTTTTGTGCTTCTTTGTTTTTGTTCTAGGGGGGAGTTCCGAGCTTGTCTTCGACTAAGATGAGGTCATTCTTGGAGAGGAAAAAAGAGGGGAAGGATGCCTCGGCAAGCAAGGTTGTGAAGGAAACTAATGCTGATATTCCCCAGTCTAGTGCGCATTGATGAGCGGATATTTTATACGCTTTTTGGCACCATTTTCATATAGTTTTTAGCTTGTTTTATTTAGTTTTTATTAAGTTTTTATAGGTTTTAGTGTTACATTCACATTTTTGGATCATACCTTGAGTTTTTGTGTTTTTGTATAATTTCAGGTAATTTCTGGCTGAAATTGAGGAGTTGGAGCAAAAGCGTGATTCAGAGACAGAGAAAGCACTGCAGATGCTGTCCAGATCTGACCTCCTTACATTCGGAAGAAATTTTCTGGAGCTACCGAAATCCAAATGGAGTATTCTTAATGGCTATGGAAAGCTGACTTCTAGAGATTTCCAGCAATATATAATAGTTCATACTTTCCTTCAGATTAGAAGACCCAAAATTGGCGTCCAATGCCAGCCTCCTACCCCTTTCAGGCGTCCAGTGCCCAAGGAGTAGAGACCAGCGTCCAAACGCCCAAAGAGGACCCCCTAGCCAGCGTTCAATGCCCTAGAGGCCTCATAGCACATGGATCTCATCAAAACTCAGCCCAAACACTCAGCAAGTAGGCCCCAGAAGTGGATTTTAGCACTAAAAAGATTGTTTTACCCTTACTAGTCATTTGTTTAGTATTTAAGGGATTAGATTGAGCTTTTTTGGAGTTATAGAAGTCCGAATGGAGCATTCTCAACGGCTATGGAAAGCTGAATTCCAGAGATTTCCATAAATGTTAATAGTTTATACTTTTCTTTGGATTAAAAGGCCCAAAACTGGTGTCCAACGCCAGTCTCCTGCCCCCTTGTAGGCGTCCAGCACCCACAAAGCAGAGACTAGCGTCCAAACACCCAAAGAGGACCCCTAGCCAGCATTCAACACCCTAGAGGCCTCATAGCACGTGGATCTCATCAAAGCTCAGCCCAAATGCTCACCAAGTGGGTCCCAGAAGTGGATTTTAGCACTAAAAAGACTGTTTTACCCTTACTAGTCATTTGTTTAGTATTTAAGGGATTAAATTTATGTTATTCGAACACTTTTACAATACCTTTTACCATATTTTCGAATTTACATTGTATTTTCTTTCAGTATAAGTTTCTAAACCTCCTAGGTTGAGGGGAGGAGCCCTGCTGAGTCCTATGAATTAATAAAAGTATTACTGTTTCTTCTTCGATCCGTGTTTGATTTATTTCTAAGATGCATATTCGTTCTTCAACATGGTGAATAGGATGATCAGTGACAATCAGCTCTGTTCATCACACTAAGACAAACGTGCCTGACAAACACCCGTGTCTACTTGGGTTCGTGTGAATACGTGGCTAGAAAGCGCGAACTGCCTGCTTGATTATGCATCTTTCAGACGGCTAATCCACGACTTCGTTGGGGACTTCTCGAGACACCAGTTCAGCCAATTTTCGGGGAGATTAGGGTCTCTGTGGTGTAGGCTAGAACCCAAAGAAGCAACATTCTCTGATCCGAAAGATTCGACCTTGTCTGTGGCATTTTGAGTAGGATCACCAAGAGAATGAACTGCTAGAGCTTCATCCTCCGTTAGATTGGATGACCACAGGCAATGGCATTTAATCTGGAGCAGAGGAGATTGATGACCACGAGCAATGTCGTTGATCACATATAGCCTGCCATAGAAGAAGTCATTCACAAGCAAAGAGAACAGTATTACCAGAGTTAATTCAGAAAGAAAAAGCAACTCCAATCCTTAACTATATCCCTATTTCTGATTCCATTCAATTTACAGAGTATTTTATTTTATTTACATGTTAACTTAGTTTAGATCTCACAAATATAAATTAAGAATAACTCTTCTGATTCGCCTGACTAAGACCTGCAAGATAACCATAGCTTGCTTCAAACTACAATCCTCGTGGGATCGACCCTGACTCGATCAGGTATTACTTGGACGACCTTATGCACTTGCTGGTATAGCTGTACGAAGGTGTGGGGATTTGTGCACCACGTATTCTCGGGGGAAAAAGCGAAAGATCCCTGAGCCTGAGGGGTCGGTTGAGGTGCTTTCTGGTGTTGACCTAATTTTCCCCGCAGGAGTTAGGAGTGGGGTGAAGAGGCAGATGTGCTTGCATGGGTTTGCATCTGGTGGTAGTTCAGAATCTGTTTGGAGTGACCGATTTCCTTTTGGTGCTTTAACAGATAGGGTTGCACAGAATCCTCAGGATGTTCAGCTTTTGAAAGATGTCGGCAAAGAGACCGTTGGCCAATACTTACAGGTTAGTTTATTCCTCGTTTGCTATTTCTTTGCTATTTTGGTTTAGTAATTGTAGTTGCTGTCCTTTGTAGGTGATGGCTACTAGGTTGCTTTGCATCGGCTACAATACGGAGATGTTGGGAATTGAGGAAAAAAGAGAGGTAGCTAAAGTGAGTAAACTTGAGAAATCCCTTGCAGAGAGGGATGGGGTTATTGTTGATTTGACGAAAAGGATGAAGGATATGGAGACTGAAGCTGGGTCTTTACAAGACCAAATTCGATCTCTTCAAAAGCAAATTTGATCTCTTCAAGAGCAATGATAAACCCCATTTTTAGGGTTTCTCTTGTGCTTAATTTAGTAGATTTTATCCATTATTCTCACACTTATTCATATAATTTGCATGTTTTACATTTTCCTTCCTAATTTTGTACTATGATTGAAAACATGCTTTTTTTGCCTTAAATTTGCTAATTTTAATCTCCTCTTATTACCATTCGATGCCGTGATATGTTTGCTAAGTGTTTTTAGGGTTTATAGGGCAGGAATGACTTAGAGGATGGAAAGGAAGAATGCAAACGTGGAAAGAACGCAAGAAAATGATGTTTTGAGAAGCTCACAGCGACGCGTACGCGTGACCAGTGTAGTAGACGAGCGACGCATACGTGTGACATGACGCGTACGCGTGACCCGGATTTTGTCAAGTGACGCGTACGCGTGGGCGATGCGTACGCGTGACAAAGCATCACGTGTTGCAGATATCAGAAAATGCTGGAGGCGATTTTCTGGGCTGTTTTTGGCCCAGTTCTAAACCCAAAAACACAGATTAGAGGCTGCAGAGTGGGGGAATCAAATATACACACTTCATTATTAACACAGGGGAATCAAATATACACACTTTCTAGGTTTTAGGACTTTTAGGTTTATTTCTTCTCTAATTCAGATTTTCATGTTGCTTTAATTTAGTTTCTCTTCTACATTCTATTATTCTAATACTTTAGTTATCTATTTCCTTTTGTGATTTCCTTATTTTGCTAATTTAGTTTATGAACTCTTCATGTTAGATTCAATTTCCTTTTTAATGCAATTTGAGGTATTTCATGTTTATTGCTTCTCTCTTCATTTGTTATTATTGGTGCTTTGCAATTGTTGGTTTTAGATTTTTCACTCTCTTATTACTTTTCTATGTTTTTATTTGGTGCCTTCCAAGTGTTTGATAAAATGCTTGGGAGGATTTTAAATTAGATTTTTGGTATTCTTAGCTTAGATTGAGTACTTTGGAGACTCTTGAATTGTCAAAGTCTCTTGTTGGTTGGCGATTGAAAGTTGCTAGTTGGCTTGAGTTTCACTAACTCCAGTCTTTGATTAGGACTTGTGAACTCAAGTTGAATTGCTCACTTAACTTACCTTCAATTGTTAGAGGTTAACTAAGTGAGAGCAATTTGTAATTACCATCATAATTGACAATGACTATGAGGATAGGAATTCCGATTCTCAACCCTTGCTAGGATTTTTCTTAGTTGTTATTTTATTTCCTTGTTATTTTACTTTCTTGTTCCTTATTTCAAAACCCAAAAAGATACAATCTCATAACCAATTATAAGTACACTTCCCTGCAATTCCTTGAGAGACGACCCGAGGTTTAAATACTTCGGTTAATTTTATTCGGTTTGCTTAAGTGACAAACAATTTAAATTTGATTGAGGTTTAATTGTTGGTTTAGAACTATACTTACAACGCGCTTATTTTTGTGAAAATCTTTACCGACGATTTTTCCACCATCAAGCAATCAAGGGAATCAGATGTGGAGAAAGGAAGGCTGACTGCTCGGATTCAAGAGCTAGAGGATAGAGGTTTGGAAATGTTTGCTGCTGGGTTTGACCGAGCAGTGAGCCAGGTGTTTGTTTTTGCTTCTGAGTTCGATGTTAATTAGTTTGATGTTACGAACATTGTTATTGAGGGAAAATTGGTCGATGATTAGCCTGGGGATGAAGTCTAGGATGAGAATCTCGATGTTAATGACAAATGAATGTTGACTTTTGTATTTGATGGTTCTAGACCTTTGTTAGAACTTTAGTTTTCTTATTTTGTATTTTGGTAGAGAATGGTTATGACTTTGTATGCGACATGCCTTTCTGTTTATTATGAATGCATGCTTGTTTTTTCTATAGAATGTTTTGTTCGGATAGAATGTATAACCTGAAAAATTTGAATGATGTTTGATAGATTTGAATGATATTTAATGGGCTTTGAAGTCGTCAGCCTCATTAAAACCTCCCTGAGTAAAACCCTTTTTCGAGGATAAAACCTCGGTGGTAGGAAAAAGAGTACCTTATGAACTTCTAGAGTTTACAAATGATTAAGTATGATACAATCGCAATGAAGAAATGTTCCAATATTTGCCATGACCTGGTGGTCTTTGTAAGAACCGCAACTAATCAACCAGTTAATTAAGTGATTAATTATCCAAATTAGGCTTCGAAAAGTTAGAGTGAGAATTTGAGGATTTAAAGGTGATTTTCGGACTCAATAGGTCTTTCTGAGTCAGGAAATGTGCTTTTTACGAAAAATCGTGAAAAACTGCGAACTGGCAGTTGAACTTGTTGAACTGGTTCAAGTCTGCCCGGTACCGCTTGAGAAAAAGTGAAAACCGGCGAAAACCTTAAAAAATGTTAGAAATGGAAAACCGGGCGTTAATTTTAAAGGTTTGGCCCGAAGTTGGGCCAAACGGGCTAAAAACGCTAACAGGTTGGACCGGGCTCAAATTGGACCCAAGCCCAACAAATAAATACACTTAAGTGAACCCATTTCAGCCACATTCACCCTCATAACTTAAACACAACAGCAACTGAAGTGAGGAGAGAGGTGGGAGCTTTCCACCATTGTTACTATTCACTTCAAATTTGCCAAGCTCATATCTTGAGCTAGAGAGCTCCGATCACCGCACCGTTTATGGCTACGCATTCCTCGTGGAGAGCTCTACAAAACCCATATAAGAAACTGGTAAGAAAAGCTCGAATCCTTCTCAGTTTCTCTCCTCAAAATTTCGGGTTCATAGGGTTTTTGATTAAATGAGTTTTTGTGATTTTGGATGTTTAGGTTTGCTCTAATCCTTGCTTAGCCTTGGATTCTTGCTAGTAAATCTGTTGGAGAAGATAAGAACCACTAAACCCTTGTGAATTTCTGTTTAATTAGAACCCTAGGTTGATTTGAGGTGAATTACATGTATATAGTTTGATTATTGTGGCTTTGGGAGCTCTTGGAACTTATTTGTGCTTATTGGAGTGGAAGTGAAAGCTTGGTTTGTAGTTGGAAGCTTGTTTGTGCTAAATTGAAGTTTTGGTGCATAAAAGGGAATTGACCAAGTTATGGTTTTGGTTTCCTCTATGTAGTATATAATATTCATGGACACATAGGCTTGTGACCAATAAGATAGGTTGAACTAAAATGATGGTTGGTGTGTTATATATTGATGAATTGATGAATGTTGGGTTGATTGTGATGAATTATAATGATGTGATGATGTTGAATAATTGTATGGATTGGAATTTGGTTCCTTATGATAGTTTTGTAGTGTTATGATTTATGAAATGGTGGGTTTGATAGTGAATTTGATCATAAGTGTCATATAGTTGATGTTGGAATTGATAGTAATAAAACAAGAAGGAGAATGTGGGAAGTTTGGTGTATTGTGATGCAACAGGTACATTTTGATGAAAAATGGAGTTTTGGATGGTATGGTATGGTTTGAAATGTGTATGGTGAGAAATGGTGTAAATTGTGAAGTTTGATAAAATTGAATTTTTGGTGAACTTTTCTCGGTCATAACTTTTTCCTCGATTTTCAAAACTGATTGAAATTTGTTTAGAATTAAAGATCTTTGAAAACTCTTTAAATCGATATAAAATTTATGAAAATTGGAATTTTGTGGAGGAAGTTATGATCCTTCAAAGTTGGTGTTAAAAATCTGAAATTCTTCAGAGTTGCAGAATTTCATGATTTCTGATATGTGCGGACGCATACACTCGTGCGGACGCACACCCTGCAAATATTTTGACCTGTACAGATGCATGCACCTGTGCGCACGCACAGGCAGGGAAGTGCGTTCTGTTCGCAGCGCTGGCACAGCTTGTGCGCGCACATATCCAAGGAAAAACTTCAACCTGTGCAGACGCACAGGTCTGTGCGGACGCACACATCGGGAAGGTCAGTCTGTTGGGGGCACTGGCACAGGTTGTGTGAGTGCACAGATCCTTGTAAAAATTGACACTGTGCGTACGCACATCTCTGTGCGTACGCACACATTTCGAAACTCTCAGGAGTGTGCGCACGCACAGACCCCTGTGCGGCCGCCTACGTCCTATTTCTCAAAATTTTATTTGTTTTCAACTATTCTACCTTCCCAACAAGATTGTAAGCTTCTAAAACACCATTTTAAAACTTATGGGCTTAATTTTGAGTATTGGAACATGGGATGTAACTTAAGGTTTCTAGAATACGGTTTTATGATAAATTAAAAAATGGAGGCCTAGGTTTCTGGCATACTGAGAATGATTTGACGTTGGGTTGAGGATGATTGATACATGAGATAAGGAATGATGAACCTTGGACATTGAAAACTGAGTTATGAATGGACAGTGGTTGAGATGAGTCGAGGACTCGGATTGAGACGATAGATCTCTGTATATTGAAAATGTTTTCTGAAAACCATTGAGATATTGTTTTTACTGAGATTATGAGACGCTATGCGCCTGGCAAGGACGGGGTTGGATCTCGCCTGTCGAGGTAGCGGCGACGGTGTAAAGGCGGTGGTTCATCCCACTTGCGTCGAGATGTAAGGTTTGTGGCAAGAGTATCCCGCTCGCATCCCTTCGGACCTATAGGCGAGCAGACGCCGGTACCTGGACAGTGATCCGGGCACTATATCTCGAGGGTTCCCATATGAGAAATCCGAAGGGTGACGTCTCCATGGAGATGTGTCGGGTTGGCAGTTGAACCGACAATGTGATATCACAGCCAGTAGGACAGGCATTCATCATATGCATTTTCTATCTATTTGTATGCTTTGTTTACTTGAATTGGCTTGCCTAATTGAATAACATGCTTACTTGCTATCTGAATTATTTGTCTCATATGCTTCTACTTGTGTTTTACTTTAATTGTTTATTAATTGTGCTTTCTACTGGGATTGAGGAGGTTCGGAAGGCGGTGGCGATGGGATCGCATGGACGATAGGTTGGTGAAGGCTGTGGGACAGCGGTGTTTGGTTAGAGTAGAAATCCCTTCAGATAGATTACCCGGATTAATTATGATAAGGTTTATATTATGCTTGTTTTGTTTTAGAATGCTTTAAGCTTGAATCTTGTGATGGATATGGAGCTTAGGATTGCCTTTTGCGTCCCGGGGTCTTATATCCTACATCACTGGCACTATTACCATACTGAGAACCTCCGGTTCTCATACCATATCTTTGTTGTATTTTTTAGATGCAGGTCACAACCCACCTCAGTGAGTTGCTTTGGATGGTGACAGGAGCGGAGGATCTTGGATTCTTTTGGAGTCTTTTTGGTTTATCTTGTTTCTACATCTCTCTTTTGTATTTCGTTTTGCCTAGAGGCATGTATTTGAGAGAACAAAACTTGTATAAGTTGTTTTTAAACTGTCAGGTTTCTATATGGTTTGTGTATGGCTAACGTTAGGAATTTATGGTGGTAAAGAATTTTTTAAAAATAGTCGCGTTGTAGATATAGTCTCTAAACCAACAAAAATCCATTCATACAAACGTTTTGGTTGTCACAAGTAACAAACCCCTAAATAAATTGATAACAGAAGTATTCAAACCTTGGATCGTCTTCTCAAGGAACTGCAGGGAAGTATGTTCTTATTATTAGTTATGGAGATTGTAAATTGGGGTTTTGAGAATGAGGAGTGAATAGTTTAATTAGCAATTAAAGTAAATGAAGAACAAGTAGTTTAAATGGCAAGTAAAATAAATAAATGACTGTAAATAAACTTTTGGCAAGGTATGAGAAATTAGAGGTCCTATCCTAGCTATCCTTATCAATGATGATGAGAATTGAATCTTAATTCCACTTTGTTAACCTTTACTAAGATAAAGGAAGGTCAAGGGATTAATTGGTTTGATCTTCAAATCCTATTTATTTCCTAAGAAAAGATTGGGATTATTGAAGTTTAGTTTAATTAACAAAGATAACAATTATCATTCATGTTTGAGTTTGATAACTCCTAAGTTACTAATTTCTTAACCAAGACCAAAAGGAGAGAAATAAATCTACTGGAATAAAAATGTCTTCAGATGGGAATAACAATAATGTAAATAAAAGAAAGCAATAATAAACTGAAATACCTCAAATAACATTAATTCAAAAATGTAATCTGTAACATGGAAGAATTCATAAATTAAATTGCAAAAGTAAATAAAAAGGAATATTGAACCTGATAACGAGATAATCCGGAAAGCGAATAAAATCCTAATTCTAAATCCTAATCCTAAAGAGAGAAGAGAGAGGAGAGAACCTCTCTCTAAACTAAATCTAAATCATGAAAACTAACTAAAAGTGGTCACTCTCTGAATGGATGCATTCCCCCACTTCATAACCTCTAGTCTATGCCTTCTGGACTTGGATTTGGGCCAAAAAGGGCTTCAGAATTTGCTGGGAGCGTTTTCTGCAATTTTTGGTGCGTGGCCTCTGTCACACATCCACGTGGGTCACGCGGTCGCGTCATTCGGAGTTTTTCTTGTCACGCGGTTGCGTCAGTCATGCGGCCGCGTCGCTGCTTCTTCGCGCTTGGCATGCGGCCGCGTCGTCCATTCGATCGCGTGGCTGCCAGTTTCTCCAAAAACTCCGTTTTGTGCTTTCCTTCCATTTTTGTATGTTTCCTTTCCATCCTTTAAGTCATTCCTGCCTTAGAAGATCTGAAACTACTCAACACATTAATCACGGCATCAAATGGAAATAAAGGTAATTAAAATAATTAATTTTAAAGCATAGGAAACATGTTTTTCACATACATCACATAATAAGGAAGGAAAAGTAAAACCATGCAATTAATATGAATACGTGGGTGAAGGATTGAATAAATCACTCAGATTAAGCACAAAATATATCATAAAATATGGGTTTATCAACCTCCCCACACTTAAACAATAGCATGTCCTCATGCTAAGTCCAAGACAAAGAGTAAGGTAAGGTTAAAGTGGTGGAATGTCATGAATGCAATCTAATCTAAATGCAACTACCTACATGAATGATGCATCATGCAATTCTAGTTTTTATTCATTTGTATATAAAGCTTGCATGTAGTTGAATTAATTCACATTCTCAAGGAGTCATATATATATATATATAGCCAAACCTTAGATAGTGATAAAGTGCCTTTACAATTGAGATGGGAGAGAAAAAAATATTTTATAAACTTGCAAGACAATTAATAATTTAGCAGAGATATATGTTAATGAGCTATTGAACCCTCATTGGATTTTGTGTTTACTCTCTAGTCATTCAGTGTTTATTGGGTTAATCACTCTATTCTTCTTTTTATCCTTACTTTCTATAACTTTGTTCTTCATCTAACCAATCAACAATTATAGAATATAGACATACAAAAGTCACGAGGTCTTTAGTTAAGGTTGTAATCGGGCCAAGGTAAAGGTAAGGGTATATGTATAAGGCTAAGTGAGCTAATAAGTGAATCCTTAATTAGTCTAAGGTCTCACCTAACATACATACTTTCTAAGGCAAAGCTTCTTTTACCTATTCTCCCATATTTTTCCACTTTTGATGTTACATGCTCATGTTTCAATGTTTATTATTTTTATCCCATGTGCATTGCTTTATTTCTCATTTGGGGAATTCTTTTGTGTCCCCTTTATTTAAGTACTGAATAATAAATATTATTATTTTTTATTTTTTATTTTATTTTATTTATTTTTTTTAATGCACATGGTAATTCAATTAATTTGATTTTACATGAGCATGCTTCCCAAAATTTTTATTTGAATTATTTTATTCTTTTCAACTTTTCTACCTTTTTGTTTTTATCATCCATGTTCCCAATGGGTTTTTTTTTCATATTTAAACCATACATACTTCCTATCTTAAGCTAACCAAGGATTCAACTTGGGATTTTTATTTTGTTTTTCTGCTTAAGGCTAGTAATGTGGTTTATAGAAAAAAAGGGATTTAAAGGCTCAAGGGGGCTAACAAGGGTGATGTGAAAGGTAGGTTATTTTGGGATAAGTGAGCTAAAATCAAATAATGGCCTCAATCACTCTCTTGGTATGTATTTCTATTCTATAATTGGACATATAGATTAAAACAAAGTAAAGAACATCAGAATAAAAAAGAAGGGCGGAACACACAGGAATAAAATATTATGGTTTGAATGTAACCATACAATTAACCTCAAAACTCACAGGCTGTGTGTTCTCTAGCTTAAAAATCATTTATCACTTATGTATGTCATGCAGGTTTAGTTAAAAATTCCCATTATTCTCAATGTAAAATTTATATTGAATGGCTTTAAAGTTCTAGTGCTTCTCCTTGATGAAATATTGTTAACTAACTAACATGTAATGCTATATATACAAGGTGTGTGGATTGTTTCTATTGTGTTCAAGTTCCTAGTTTACTTCCTTTTTATATTTTTCAATTTAAACTAAGCTATCTTATGCTAAAAAGGGTAAACTATACTAATTAATCCACAATTTCTATAACTAATAAGTTAGAATTGCAACTAAAACTATATGGCTAAAATATGAACTAAAGTGCAACATAGAATAAATACATAAAAATAGTAAGATATATAAGTACTGAGAAAATAAAAATAAAAATAAAGAGAAAAATACAGAAAAGTAGCAAAATAAATAAAAAGAGTATGTAGTGGTTCACCAAAAAAAAGAACGCCAGAGATGGCGACCTCCCCACACTTAAAATGTAGCATCGTCCCCGATGCTCACTCAAGCAGGGTGTGAAGGGGTGTCATCATTGGAAGGGTGGGTAGCTGGGGTCTCTGTGGTGGCGGTCGGAGGATCAGCCTGCTGTAGAGGAGGTGCTGACTGAATAGGGATCTCGGGGTCTATAGCCTGAATCTGAGGCGGAGCCTCCTGATGTGATGCGGCCTGCTCTGTGCCTGCCTGCTCTGCCTCGCTCTGTGGATGGGTCTCTGCCTCGTGAGCATCCGCCTCCTCCCCAGATGTCTCGGATGGTGTGTCAGGCTCGGAGGGGATGTCGCTAGAGCGTATCATCAGCTTCAGGTGCTCATAGCGTCGCTTGTTGCGACGCTGCATCTGGTCAAGCTGTCGAAACAGGCGGTGCACTAGATGATAGATGGGCTCTGGGGTAGGTGGAGGTGCGGTGGTGGTGGCAGGGGTAGCAGTGGAAGAAGAGGGGCCGACAGATGGTGTGGCTGTGTCAGCAGTAGCAGTGAGGAATGGAGGTCTGTAGCCCAAAGCCAGAAAGTTCCTGCTGTGAGGGATAATCTTCTTGCATTCTGCAGCAGGTGGCTTCTCATCAGCATCCTCTCAAGGCACGTCAGCTCGACGGCCTAGCTGTGTAATCAGATAAGGAAAGGGAAGAGTGCCTCGGACGTGGACCCTGGCCATGTGGTACCGGATAAAGCGTGGTAGATACAGGTCCTTACCCTCCAGCACACACTATAGGAGGGTGATCATAGCGGCTGGTATCTCAGTCTCGTGAGTACTCGGCATAATGAAGTTGCTAAGTATCTGATGCCATAGCCGAGCCTCATCATTCAGGTAAATCCGCTTGATGCCCTTTGGCATGGTGGTGTTCTGACCCATAATCCAAGGAACGGTTGGGTCAAGGGCTATCCGGGCCTTGACTGCATCCCAATCAAATCGCATGAAGCACATATCCTCCTCAGCTTTCTGATAACCATCCAGCTGATCAGTTTTAGGCAGAAGCTTCAGAACATCTTCAATGGCCTCTTCAGTGACCAGAATCTGCTTTTCTCTAAGGTTCACTGTATCTAGGGAGGTTTTGAAGTAATTGCAGTAGAATTTCCTAACCCAAGATGCATTGACCTCGGTCAGGTTTCTCTCCAGGAAGAACCAGCCTCTTTGTTTGATCTGGTCAGAGGTGTATTGCTGGAGTTCTTCTGGGATCTTCAAAGTTCTCTCCAGGTACAGGTTCCTGGAGTTTGTAAACACCGGATACTTCAGCTCACAGTATCGGTTTGCAAATTTCACTGGATCAGTAGCAGGGATTAGCTGGTCGGCCTTCTCCTGTGGGGTAAAATTTTTCTCCCGCAAGGATTCATCGTGCATCATATCTATGATGGACATAGAGGATTCTCCTCTTTTCTGTTTGCCAGTAGTAGCCTTTCCTTTTCCTTTTCTCTGGCTGGCAGACATCCTGAAAAACAGAAAACCAGGATATAGTGAAAACAGAAAAATAAATAGGCAAATAATCAAAAGAAACACAAAGTGGCAAATGAGCAAAAGGATAAGGAAAATGAGTTAAGTCAATGTTCATTAAGGATTGTATAGGAGTTAAAAGTTTGAAAAGGAGATTTCACAATCCAAAATGTAATTGAATTCATGTTAAATAGAGAAATTAACATCATGCCATGGTTAGAATGTTAAAAGAAAGTGAAAGAAAATCAGAAGAGAATTTTTGAAAGGTTAGGTTGGTTAGAATTGAAAAAGAGTTTAGGAAGTTAACATTAGTGAGTTAGTAAAAAGTGGGATAAAGTAAGTGGCATAATGAAAATATTCCAAGTAACAAGTATTCACAATTAGAAGCTATAAGTAACTCATATCCAAATAAGGAAAACAGGTTGATGATGACTCAAATAGATATAGAAATAGCAAAAATTGGAATCAAACATCAAAAATACAAATTATGAACCAGGAAATCAAAAAAGAATAAGAAAGCTTGCCCTGGCATTCATGAATTGTTTTGGTTAAATCTAAGGAAAGCACAGTTGAAAATGCCAAAATCAAGACATGAATAGAAACATGTTACAGAAATTTGGGCAGCATTCTGGCTAAAATTGGATTGTCCCGGAAAATAAACAACAACAGAATAGTTCATATGAATAAAAAATACAGCTGCAATTACATATAAGGAATAAGAACATGAAAAATCAGAGTAAAGAGCAGCATGAAACAAGAAATTACAGCATATGAACAAAACTAACATCACAGCAACAGCAGAATTGCGAAAATAATGAAACAAGAAACACGAACAGCGCAATTAAACAGACCTAAATCCACTAACCACATTCTAGGCTACCTAACAACCTAAAATCCACTACAACATGCATATCTAACTAGCCTAATGACGAGCATAAACAGAAAAATGTTAATTAACTACGAAGGATAGAAGGGTAGCGTTCGTCGGAACCTGGTAGGCGTAAGAAAGAGAGTGGGCGGAGAGGTGGCTGGGGATGACGGTGGTGGCGTCCGGCGCGGCGGAAGAGGGTGGTACGGCGGCGGTGGCTGCTGTTCGGAGGAAGGGAGGGAAAGGTAGGGGTAATGGGGGTAGGGGGTAGACGAGCATAAACTTAATTAACTACGAAGGATAGAAGGGTAGCGTTCGTCGGAACCTGGTAGGCGTAAGAAAGAGAGTGGGCGGAGAGGTGGCTGGGGATGACGGTGGTGGCGTCCGGCGCGGCGGAAGAGGGTGGTACGGCGGGTACGGCGGCTGTTCGGAGGAAGGGAGGGAAAGGTAGGGGTAATGGGGGTAGGGGGTAATAGGGGAAGGAAGGGGGGCTGTGGTTGGTGCTGGGTAGTGGTGACGGGG
>NC_029788.2:34751167-34818636 GCF_000816755.2 Arachis ipaensis
GTGGTTCACCAAAAAAGAACGCCAGAGATGGCGACCTCCCCACACTTAAAATAAAGCATCGTCCCTGATGCTCACTCAAGCAGGGTGTGAAGGCGTGTCATCACCGGAAGGCTGGGTGGTGATGGTTGGATTGGAGGAGAAGAGAGGGAGAAGAAAGGTTTGGGGGGGCGCGACTGATAGGGTTCGCGTGACTGAGGGGTTATAAATTTGAATCCACGCGATCGCGTGGGGCACGCGGTCGCGTGGTTGGGCTGAAATAGTGGTTGACGCGATCGCGTGGGGCACGCGATCGCATGGAATAGGAAAAGAGTGAATGACGCGATCGCCTGGGGCATGCGATCGCGTCGCTAGAAATTGTGCTAAACGCACGATTCCAGCGCAACTCTCTGTCTCCTTTTGGGGTGTTGTGCAATCCATGCGACGCGATCGCGTGGGTTATTTGTGCAAAACGCACAATGGCCGCACGATTCCAGCCTAAGTTTCTGGACGTTGGATCTTTACGCCGATCTCCAGGTCACGTGGCTGCGTGAATGATGCGGTCACGTGGGAAGTGTTTTTCGCAACTTGACGCGATTGCATGAATGATGCGGTTGCGTCGCGCACCCTTTTTTTTTTAATTATGCAGGTATGCAATTATGCAGTATGCAGAATGCAATGATTAATATAAATGAGATGGAAAACTCCAGGTTCAATAAAACAAAACTTGAAAACAAATAAAACTAAATAAAAATTGAAAAAGGAACGATCATACCATGGTGGGTTGTCTCCCACCTAGCACTTTTAGTTAAAGTCCTTAAGTTGGACATTGGATGAGCTTCCTATTATGGCGGCTTATGCTTAAATTCATCCAGAAATCTCCACCAATGCTTGGAATGCCAATAGCCTCCGGGGTCCCAAACTAGGCATGTGAAGCTTCTGAGCAGCTTCAAATAGATTCTCAGGCTCCCGGGGTGACGAATTTCAGCATATATTCCAGGATCCCAAGCCTTGCTTTTAAATCCGCCTTCGTCTTGATCTATACTCTTCCATCTGGGTGGTTTAGAAATTAGATTCTCACCAGGATAACCAAACATTTTCCGAGATCCATCCGATTGATCATGGTGCCAATCCGTGCACTTCGAGTTGAAGCGTGGAACCTTATTAAACCTTGTGCACCAGCTCTCAGTACGAGCCATTTTGCTTTTACTCTTAAAGCCGCAGAGAGCTCTAAGCTGGCCATCTGTTTCAAGCAAACCATATTCAAGTGGAAAAATACAGTTAAAAGTTAAGGATTGTACCCACTTGAAGCTTGTATTGCGTGGTGATGGCCTTGGGATATGTGGTTCCAGTGGTTCTGTGAGTTCTACTCCCTTGTGCTCTTCTGTGAAATTCTTCACTTCCTTGCAAGATTCTTCAAATGTATCCATGTCCTGATCAAAGCCATCTATGTCTTCCTCATCACTTAAGTCATAGATTGGAGGTTGAGAGAAATCTACCTCCGTATCATCTTCGTATTCACTTGGGGAAGATTCTTCGATCTCAAAGAATTCACTCGTAGATGCAAGTTCATTACTAGAAGAACTTGACTTGAGATTATTGTCATCAAGGAAACTTGCTTCTTGGATTATTCTGTCTAGTTCTTCATGAAATACCTACCTTGGGGACTGCGCACAATCCTCCTTAGCATCAATTGTAACATCCTTGACAGAATGCTCCACAACTTTGGATTCCCATGGAGGTTCGGCATCTCCTAAGTCTTCAACCAACTCTTCTTCTTCAATAATGACAGCTTCCTCTACTTGATCCAGTACGAAGCCATGCTCTGTCTTGTCCACTGGAGTTTCTAGTATCTCCTTCATACTATGCTCTTCGTTAGATTGTCCACATGGGGCTGTGGGAGGTCCTTGAATGTTCGAACGTCTAGAAGATAATTGACTTACTGCTTGCTCCAGTTGATGAAGGGTTGTTTGAAGTCGATTTACTGTTTCCTTGAGGCGAACCTCTAATTCTCGGGGTGATAGATTTGGATATGGCACAGGGGGAAGTAGTGGTGTTTGGGAGTGATTGGATTGGAACTAAGGTAAATGAGAATCATACGGTGGTGAATGGTGAAAAGGAGCTTGTGAGTGTGGTGGTTCGAAGTTACGTTGAGAGGATGGCCTATAAGCACAGGGTGGGGCTTGTTGGTAATTACAAGGTTGTCCACCATGTCTATTTTCTTGGTATGCATTGTAGAATGGTCTTTGTCCATGATATCTTGGAGGGTGTTGTTGCCTAAAGGGTTGATCAGATCCTCTTGGCTGCATCCATCTTTGATTGTTCTGACCTTGATGCATGTTCCTGTTATAACTTCCATTCCTTTCAATAACATTAGAACCAAACTCAAAGCGAAAGGGGTGAAAATTCATAGTAGCTAAAAGAAATAAAGATGGGAAAATAAAAACAAATAAACAAGTAAAAGAAAAATATTTACAATAACCAATAATAAGGCACACGATTGTAGTTCCCCGGCAACGGCGCCATTTTTGACGTTAGGATTTTATGGTGGTAAAGAATTTTATAAAAACAGTCGCGTTGTAGATATAGTCTCTAAACCAACAGAAATCCCTTCGTACAAACGTTTGGTTGTCACAAGTAACAAACCCCTAAATAAATTGATAACCGAAGTATTCAAACCTCGGGTCGTCTTTATAACTCCTGAGTTAATGATTTCTTAACCAAGACCAAAAGGAGAGAAATAAATCTACTGGAATAAAAATGTCTTCAGATGGGAATAACAATAATGTAAATAAAAGAAAGCAATAATAAACTGAAATACCTCAAATAACATTAATTCAAAGATGTAATCTGTAACATGGAAGAATTCATAAATTAAATTGCAAAAGTAAATAAAAAGGAATATTGAACCTGATAACGAGATAATCCGGAAAGCGAATAAAATCCTAATTCTAAATCCTAATCCTAAAGAGAGAAGAAAGAGGAGAGAACCTCTCTCTAAACTAAATCTAAATCATGAAAACTAATTAAAAGTGGTCACTCTCTGAATGGATGCATTCCCCCACTTCATAACCTCTGGTCTATGCCTTCTGGACTTGGATTTGGGCCAAAAAGGGCTTCAAAATTTGCTGGGAGCATTTTCTGCAATTTCTGGTGTGTGGCCTCTGTCACGCGTCTGCGTGGGTCACGCGGTCGCGTCATTCGGAGTTTTCCTTGTCACGCGGTCGCGTCAGTCATGCGACCGCGTCATATGTGTTCTGCTTAAGGCGTGCAGTCGCGTCAGTCATGCGGCCGCGTCGCTGCTTCTTCACGCTTGGCATGCAGCCGCGTCATCCATGCGATCGCGTGGCTGCCAGTTTCTCCAAAAACTCCGTTTTGTGCTTTCCTTCCATTTTTGTATGTTTCCTTCCCATCCTTTAAGTCATTCCTGCCTTAGAAGATCTGAAACTACTCAACACACTAATCACAGCATCGAATGGAAATAAAGGTAATTAAAATAATTAATTTTAAAGCATAGGAAACATGTTTTTCACATAAATCACATAATAAGGAAGGAAAAGTAAAACCATGCAATTAATATGAATAAGTGGGTGAAGGATTGAATAAATCACTCAGATTAAGCACAAAATATATCATAAAATATGGGTTTATCAATGGCTAGCCGGCTTAAACTTCGCGAGTCGAGGCTAGTTTCTTATGATATTATACTTTGATACTATTACCTTGTTTATATCACTTCTGTTTCTTGTGCCTTAAGATAGTAGCTTCGCTAGTACGCTTTGCGCTTTTGAAATCCTATTTTTGAGCTATATCTTTCATCGGGTTTCTAGATTATATTACTTCTTCTATATGTTATACGTATGAGCTTTAGAATTGACGTAATGTCTGATTAACCTTTGCTTTATGGCGCGAAGTAAGGCTTAGGCTAATTAGGGTGTTACATTTAGTGGTATCAGAGTGGTTCGTCCTCGTGAGCCTGAGGGATGGACCGATTGTGCTTCTTTGCATACTCTGTGTGTCTTTTCTTTGATGCTATTAGGTTATCTACTTGATATATGCATAGCATGCTTGTTTGTGAGTGCCTGTTTGGGATAATTGAAGCACTAGACTTTTGATATTGAGACTGATCACTTTGATATCGATTGTTTGGTGTAGACAGGAACCCTAATGGCTACTCGCAGACAAGGTCGGTCATGTATACGGAGAGATTATGAGGGTAACCCGTCGACGGATGATCACGCTAAACTTATGGCGGCATTGACTAATTTAGCTAACATGATTCAAGCGGGCACTGTTATGGCTACTCATGCTTTGCGGCAAACAAGGAAATCAGCCGGAAGCGAAAATGAAGAAGGTGCTGAGCACAACTTAGTTGGTGTTCTAAGAACTCTAGCTACTTTTTTGAAAGCTGACTGACGAATGGATTTTTGTGTGGCTTAGAATTCACAAATGAATTCTCGTTGCAAGTATAGTTTCTAAACCAAGCAATAATCCTTTCATACAAAAAGTTGTTTGTCACAAGTAACAAACCCCTAAATTTATAAACCGAAGTATTGGAACCTCGGGTCGTTCTCCCTAGGAATTGTAATGAAGTGTCTTGTTATTGGTTATGAGTTATTTTGGGGTTTTGGGATAAGAGACATGAAATGTAAATGACAATGAAAATAAACTAACAACTATAAAAGGCTCTTGGCAAGGTATGAAAATTAGAAGTTCTATCCTAGTTATCCTTCTCAAGTGTGATGAGAATTGTTCATTGCTACCACTTAGTTAACCCTTACTAATTAAAGGAAAGTTAAGTGGATGAATTGACTTGAGCCACAAGTCCTAGCCAACTCCCAAGGAAAGACTAGCTTTAGTGCACTCCAAACCAATTAGCAATCTCTCCAATTATCAATCAACAAAGGAATTAGATAACTCAAGTGTCACTAATTACTCTACCTAGGCCAAGAGGAACAAAATCTACACTAACACTAAAAGAGACATTTCAACAAATACATAAAGTGCAAGAGGAGTAAACATTATTAAATGCAAGAATTAAAGGAATCTACAACTACAAAGGCAAGAGATCAACAATAGAAAAGCAAAGAAGAACAATTATTATGAATTACTTCTAATTGAATTGAAAGAAAATAGAAGGAGCAAAAGTAGATCTACAACAAAACATAAGAACAACATAAAGGAAATTGCAATGTAACAATAAAGAATTGAAAGGTAGACGTAGAAGAAAGCAAAGATTAAAACCTAGTTCTAAGATTATTGAACTAAACCTAATCCTAATTCTAGAGAGAAGTGAGAGCTTCTCTCTCTAGAAACTAACTCTCACTACTAAACTAAGCTAAACTATGACTAATGATGACAAGTATCCTGATTCCTCTTCAATCCTTGGCTTAAATAGCATCAGAAATGAGTTGGATTGGGCCCACAAGGCTTCAGAATTCGCTGGCCACGTTTTGCTTTAAGTGAACCAGGGGGCAGCAACGGCGCGTGCGCGGACTATGCGCGTACGCGTCATCATGAGCAGTTCAACCATGGGTGATAAAATCCCCAAAGATCAATACAAAACAAACCGTCAAATTGGGGTTTGTCAACCTCCCCACACTTAAACCAAGCATGTCCTCATGCTTAAACCAAGAATGAAGTAAGGGTATGGCATTTATTCAATGGAAACTAACTAAATGCAATCTACCTATATGCAACTATCTAAATGAATGCAAGTGCTTGGTCAAAATAAATCAATTCCCAAGAAACATATATGCACAAGGGCTAAGGACTAGCAAGTCTAATCCACAATTGAATTGAGTTATTAAATATTTTTACAAACTTGCATGAAGAATGATGATCATAGGTGAAAGCATGTAGTTGAGCATCGAACCCTCACCGGATGTGTTTGCACTCTATTCGCTCAAGTGTTTAGGGTTGATTCACTCAATTCTCCTCTATTTCATGCTTTCCAAGATTTATTTTTCTTCTAACAATCAACATTTATTTCATGCATGCATACAAGTATCATGAGGTCTTTTCATTGGTTGTAATGGGGCTAGGGTCAAGGTAGGATGCATATTTGGTCAAGTGAGCTTGAAATTTGAATCTTTAATAAGCTTAAACTTCCCACCTAACCTATGACATCCTATACAATTAAGTTCTAACCTAACTACCCATTTTCTCACTTTTTCACATACTCATGCATTTTCTTTTCATTTCACAACTCATATGCATTGATCTTATTGAGCTTCACCTTGGGGCATTTTGTCCCCTTATTATTTCTTTCTTTTTCTTTTTCTTTCTTTTTCCATTTTTTCTATACTTTTCATATATTTTTTTCTTTGTTTTTCTCATCATTTTTTTTTCTTTCAAACTATATACAAGAGTACCAATGCATAAGGTCTATACATTTAATCAATACATGAGCATGTACCCAATTCCCAATATTTACAACAAAAATACAAAACTACCCTTTTATTCACCCAATGTCCCAAGGTTCCCACACTTGAATGATACACACTCTAGCCTAAGCTAATCAAAGATCCAAATAAAGGACATTCATTGTTTTTTCGCTTTAAGGCTTGTAATGTGCTAAATTAAGAACAAGTGGGTTAATCGCAGGCTCAAATTTGGCTAACAATGGAAGATAAAAGGTAGGCTATTTGGGTAAGTGAGCTAAATGAAATGATGGCCTCAATCACATAAATGCATGAATACACAAAATAATGGACATAAAGAATCAAACAAATCAAAGATTACAATCATAGAAAGAGAATAATGCACACAAGAAGGAAAAATAAGTGGTTATAAGATGTAACCACACCGTTAGGCTCAAATCTCACAAGCTTGTGTTCTTAGCTCATAAATCATGTTCCACAAAATATATAATTAAAGCAAGTTCTATGAAAAGTTTTCACTCAAATCAATTGACATGCCCTATAGATAGAAATCTTGAAAAATTCTCATTATTTTGACTAAGCTTATTGTGTATGCATATGCAAAAATAAGAAAATGCAAGTAAAATATTGGAGTTAGAAATTTGTCACCCAAGATTGCCGATAGGTCGGACGACCTCCCCACACTTAAAAGTTTGCACCGTCCTCGGTGCACTCAAAGATGAGCAAGGGGGTACGGCGACTCTCCGGATTGCTATATGTTCTTTCTTCCACTTCCATGGTTGCTTGTGGTGCATTCGTTATGAAAAACAAAAATATAACACCATAAGATGAGAAGATATAAAAGCAAGGAGGGAAGAAGAAAGGAGAAGGAAAGAATTGGAAAGAGGAGAAGAAAAGAAAAGTGGATGGGAGAAAGAAATCCGCGCGTACGCACACATGGCGCGCGCGCGTCATTGGCTTATTTCGAGAGTGGCGCGTACGCGTCATGTGCGCGTGTGCGCAAGTGGGGTTTGTGCCAGAGGCACAACGTTGGCGCGGCGCAGGCACAACTCTCTGGAAAATGTATGGAGGTTGGAACTTCTCAATCCACGCGTACGCACGCATGGCGCGCGCGCGTGGATGGTCGAAAATGCTGGACGTGCGCATACGCGCCATGTACGCGTACGCGTGGATGGTGCTCTGTTTTTCAAAATTTTTTTTTTTAATGTTTTTGCACCAATCCAAGCATTCCAAACCTCCAAACAGCTGCCAAAACACCATAAAACCTTATTTAACATACTTAAACTACCAATTAAACTCTACCAACTAATCTAAACATGAAATTAAACTAATTTTACCAATATTTACAAAAGAGAAAATGAAAAGATTTTACCATGGTGGGGTGTCTCCCACCTAGCACTTTTGTTTATTGTCCTTAAGTTGGACTTATGGGGAGCTCCTCATCAAGGTGGCTTGTGCTTGTATTCATTTTGGAACTCCCACCAATGCTTGGTTCTCCATTGTGCCCCAAGATTCTTCATGGATTGAGCCAAGTCTTGATGGAGTTCTTCACAAGCTTGGGGCTCCCAAAGTTGATCATCTTCTTGTAATCCGGGATCCCACACTTTGTTTTCACACCCGTCTTGAGGTTGATCATCATTATTAGTCCAACCGGGTGGTGAGTAAGGTGAATTCTCTATATAGTGGCCAACAATCCTCCTAGATCCATCTATTTGAGCACTACTCCAACCTTTATATCTCATGTTTGATGCATCAACCATAATGAGCCTTGATTTGCAACGCCAACCTATGCATCATAGAATGGCTCTTCTTCATAGTGCATTGGTGGAGGTTGTTGCCATGAAGATTGATCATATGTATATGGCTCTTCCCACCTTTGGTTATCCCATTCTTGATACACATCTTCATTGAAGTTCCCATTTCCTACAACATAGTTGTAATCACACTCATAGCCAAAGTGAGAATTCATAGTAAAAGTAAAAATAAAAAACAAAAGCTAACAAGAAATAATGAAACAAAGTCCTAGAACAAGCAAAACTAACAAGCAATCCAAAAATCAAGCTATTCACAATATTCACATATATACAATAACCAATAACATAACACCATTGCAAATCCCCGGCAACGGCGCCATTTTGACGAATGGATTTTTGTGTGGCTTAGAATTCACAAATGAATTCTCGTTGCAAGTATAGTTTCTAAACCAAGCAATAATCCTTTCATACAAAAAGTTGTTTGTCACAAGTAACAAACCCCTAAATTTATAAACCGAAGTATTGGAACCTCGGGTCATTCTCCCTAGGAATTGTAATGAAGTGTCTTGTTATTGGTTATGAGTTATTTTGGGGTTTTGGGATAAGAGACATGAAATGTAAATAACAATGAAAATAAACTAACAACTATAAAAGGCTCTTGGCAAGGTATGAAAATTAGAAGTTCTATCCTAGTTATCCTTCTCAAGTGTGATGAGAATTGTTCATTGCTACCACTTAGTTAACCCTTACTAATTAAAGGAAAGTTAAGTGGATGAATTGACTTGAGCCACAAGTCCTAGCCAACTCCCAAGGAAAGACTAGCTTTAGTGCACTCCAAACCAATTAGCAATCTCTCCAATTATCAATCAACAAAGGAATTAGATAACTCAAGTGTCACTAATTACTCTACCTAGGCCAAGAGGAACAAAATCTACAGTAACACTAAAAGAGACATTTCAACAAACACATAAAGTGCAAGAGGAGTAAACATTATTAAATGCAAGAATTAAAGGAATCTACAACTACAAAGGCAAGAGATCAACAATAGAAAAGCAAAGAAGAACAATTATTATGAATTACTTCTAATTGAATTGAAAGAAAATAGAAGGAGCAAAAGTAGATCTACAACAAAACATAAGAACAACATAAAGGAAATTTCAATGTAACAACAAAGAATTGAAAAGTAGAAGTAGAAGAAAGCAAAGATTAAAACCTAGATCTAAGATTATTGAACTAAACCTAATCCTAAAACTAGAGAGAAGTGAGAGCTTCTCTCTCTAGAAACTAACTCTCACTATTAAACTAAGCTAAACTATGACTAATGATGACAAGTATCCTGATTCCTCTTCAATCCTTGGCTTAAATAGCATCAGAAATGAGTTGGATTGGGCCCACAAGGCTTCAGAATTCGCTGGCCACGTTTTGCTTTAAGTGAACCAGGTGGCAGCAACGGCGCGTGCGCGTATGGAACGATAAATCCTGTTGAAGCAGACAACTGGTTCAAAGCTGTGGAGGGTGCATTACAGACTCAACAAGTCCCGAGTAATCAGTTCGTGGAATATGCGGCTTATCAACTAGTGGGAGAAGCTCAGCAATGGTGGCAAGGAGAGCGCTGACTGCTACACCTACAGAAGGTGGACATTACATGGACATTATTTTAGGAAGATTTCTATAAAAAGTACTGGCATGAATCATTAAGGGAGGCTAGAGAGTTGGAGCTCTTACAGTTGAAGCAAGGGTCCATAACTATAACTGAATACACCAGCAAGTTTGAAGAACTCTGTAGGTCCTTGAGAATAAGTCAGGGTACTCCTGAGTCCTATGAGGGATGGAAATGTGTCAAATATGAAGTAGGGCTGAGGGAAGATATCATGTGTGTTGTGCCTCCATTGGAGATTAAGAGATTCTCCGAATTGGTGGACAAGGCAACAATTGTAGAAGATTATGCAAGGAGGTGACTTTGGAGAGAGATGTTCATGGCGGTACTAGTAGTAGAGGTCGTGGGATGTATGTTCCATCAAGAGGCCAGAACTCCAAGAAGGGTAGGCATGCCCCTCAGCAATCCCAAGTTCAAAGACATATCAGAGGCATTGACCATGACCAGTATCACCGGGCGAGAGGAGCAGGTAAGCAGGCGTGGGCTTAACAAGAAGAGTTAAGGTGCCAGAGATGTGGAAGATACCATCCGGAAAAGTCATGCATGGCTGGGTTCAGTGGATGTTACAGCTGCGGATTATCAGGGCATATCTCTAGACGCTGTCCTTACAAAAAGGACCAAGGTACAGATCGGTCCCAGTAATGGGGTTAAGGATCTCCAACTCGAGGTAACAATAAAATTGATAACCTAGTTTTAATCACGTTGTGGGGGACTGTAACTTGACTCTTCTTATTAGCTTATAATGGAGACAAAGATTTGAAACTAGAAAGATTAGATTAAATGTCAGGCTTAGGACCAGAACTTAGCTTAGCTTTATTTTACGGGACATTGCCATTAAGGCTGGCCAAATATAGCGTTGGAGGAGCTAATGAGAGGAGATAATTCTGGTGGGTACAATCAGGTGATTGGGGTAGTGATAACCAAATTGGAGTGACACAATGGAAGGCGTAAAGAAGTATTGACATGGTAGAATTACGAAAGGTGAAATGTAGTAACGAGTTAAGTTAGGATTGGAAATATTAAGTAGCAAAACACTTCATGGAAAGAAGGATCAGTTGCGAGGAGCCGGAGTGAAGGAGGGTAGTAATGGGAGACTTAATACGAGAGAGATTACCAATAAATGCTTGTGACTCGATCTATCTCTCTTTTGTAATCAGCATTGAAGAACTTTATTCCGTGACCTTTCTTGATAATTAAATTGAACATTCCCTAAATCAAATTCCTATTTGTACGTGTCCTTTCACACAATTTGTACCCCTTAGCATGAGCCTAAAACCATCTTTATTCACGGACTAGTAATAAAATCAGTAGGGACACATTTTGATTCAATGTGCCATATTGTTTTCTTCAAAGATTCTTAATTTGGAATCCCTTTCTTGAGATGCACTCTAATTTTTCCCTATGGTGCATTTTCTTGTTCTCTATAACATTGTCTAAACATAACATAATGTACCTTTTCAATTTCTTACGGATACTATTCAAAGTTGTTTGCTTTCTCTTGAGCTCGGTATCCCTTCAAATAACTTGGACTTAATTCGACATCACATGCCATCCTTAGACGCAACCATCGATAAGTTAGTTTCGTAGGATGCAACTTTTGAACACGAAGGATGAAACCGGCAAGCGTGCGATCTTACGAGGAGTTGTGAACCCTTACTTATATGAATGGTGTTACCTATGAATAAATTCATACACAAGGATGCTCCATTGGCTCCAATGCCGAATTGTAATTCCTCCAGAACTTAAAGGAACGATTAGCTACATCGCCGGTACTTGTGTTATGTGAACCTCAGGGACCAGATAGGAGTTACGATAACGCCTCATTGAAAGTATTGGAGTGCGCATCGACGTAGCATTAGGAGGTAATGGTTGGTGCATCGCGGTAGTTGAGGCGATACGAAGTGGAATCTCTGACTCATGATCTGGAGCCTGTTGTGTTTATATTTGTGTTAAAGATGTGGAGCAAGGGGAACTACCTCCATGAAGATGGGAGAAATTACTCAAGGACCACAATTGGGAGTTAAGCTACTACTTAGGGATAATCACGTTTGATTTTGGTTCTCACGTGTAGATCATAAGATAGTTAATATGATGTTGGCACATGGTGAACCATTGAGTGTAGAGGTAAGTAGAGAAGGAGAAAAATAAGTGAGGAGGAATTTAGGCTTGAATTTTTGCTGAGTTTAACAATTGATGCTAGTTAAAATAAATAGAGATTTACTAATTGTTTAGTATGACTAAGGGAGGTTGAATTGTACATATGGATAAAATTGTAAATGAATTGAATGATTAGATACGAGACAAATGGTATGGTGGTTTATGGATCTTGGAATTTTATCAAACGAATAGAGGAAAGGAAGAATAGAATATTTTAGGCGTTTGAGATGATGGAGTGAGTTAGGAGTATGATGGAGCAGATGGTATTAAAATTGTAGTTAGTATAAGAACTGTTGCTAGGATTTGAAGGTGTTGAATGGTTGGAAATTGATGGGTATTGTAATTGGAGCTATGGAAAATTACTTACGATTGAGAATTTAGGAGATTTTGAATTAGGCATAGAGATGCTAGGAGGCCCTAAGTTAGAAATTAGTCTTAGGACGAGCGTGAACCCTATTTGGGTCAAGTTGAGGAAGTTTAGACGTAAGCCTAGGTTCTGTAACCCGATGGATGATGTATGATTTGATTGAATATTTGGATCAGTTAGTTAATTAGTGGCTAAAAATCAGAGTAGTGCAGCGGAAGCTTATGGAATGCAATAGCACTTGATAGTCGTGAGTAGGGATCATAGGAAGATGACTAAACGTACCTTAGGCTTGAATATTTGAAGAGTTAGTGGGTTAATGTGAGTAAAGGTTTTCTAAGAACTAAGTTTGATTGTGGCAGTAAGATTAGAATGAGTTGGGATAAGCTGTGAAGATGAGGGTAGGTGGATAAAATTAGATTTGGGTGATAACTGTGCAATTGCCGTGTCGGAAAGATAGGGATTTCGATATTTTGATCATGATGACTTTGGGCATAGATTGGAACAGAAACTGATTTAGTTGAAGGATGGATTTGAAGAGCATTGAATTGAAATGCTAATGTTGTAATGAGGTTGATTGAAGGTAGTTTAGAGTGAGAAGGACAAGTACGATATAGGCGTGAATTCAGTTAAAATATGGAGTTATAAATAAGAATACAAGATGTAGATAGGAATTTGAGCAGACGTGGAGGAATGAAACGATGAACAGTAAGAGGTAGGTTTATGTTGAGGGAGCATTTAATGATGGAGATGGGTAAACCAAATTTTGAGGACAAAATTTCTTATTTGGTGGGGAGAATGTAAGAACCATAACTAATCAACCAGTTAATTAAGTGATTAATTGCCCAAATTAGGCTTCGAAAAGTTAGAGTGAGAATTTGAGGATTTAAAGGTGATTTTCGGACTCAATAGGTCTTTCTGAGTCAGAAAATGTGCTTTTTACGAAAAACCATGAAAAACTGCAAACCGGTAGTTGAACTGGTTGAACCGGTTCAAGTCTTCCCGGTACCGCATGAGAAAAAGTGAAAACTGGCGAAAACCTTAGAAAAATGTTAGGAATGGAAAATCGGGCGTTAATTTTAAAGGTTTGGCCCGAGGTTGGGCCAAACGGGCTAAAAATGCTAATGGGTTGGACCGGGCCCAAGTTAGGCCCAAGCCCAACATATAAATACACTTAGGTAAACCCATTTCAGCTACATTCACCCTCATAACTTAAACACAACAGTAGCTGAAGTGAGGAGAGAGGTGGGAGCTTTCCACCATTGTTACTATTCACTTCAAACTTGCCAAGCTCATATCTTGAGCTAGAGAGATCCGATCGTCGCACCGTTTACGGCTACGCGTTCCTCGTCAAGAGCTCTACAAAACCCATATAAGAAACTGGTAAGGAAAGCTCGAATCCCTCTCAGTTTCTCTCCTCAACGTTTTGGGTTCATAGGGTTTTTGATTAAATGAGATTTTGTGATTTTGGATGTTTAGGTTTGCTCTAATCCTTGCTTAGCCTTGGATTCTTGCTAGTAAATCTATCGAAGAAGGTAAGAGCCACTAAACCCTTGTGAATTTATGTTTAATTAGAACCCTAGGTTGATTTGAGGTGAATTACATGTATATAGTTTGATTATTGTGGCTTTGGGAGCTCTTGGAACTTATTTGTGCTTATTGGAGTGGAAGTGAAAGCTTGGTTTGTGGTTGGAAGCTTGTTTGTGCTAAATTGAATTTTGGTGCATAAAGGAGAATCGTCTAAGGTATGGTTTCGGTTTTCTCTATGTAGTATATAATATTCATGGACACATAGGCTAGTGACCAATAAGATAAGTTGAACTAAAATGATGGTTGGTGTGTTATATGTTGATGAATTGATGAATATTGGGTTGATTGTGATGAATTATAATGATATGATGATGTTGAATGATTGTATTGATTGGAAGTTGGTTCTTTATGATAATTGTAGTGTTATGATTTATGAAATAGTGGGTTTTGATGGTGAATTTGATCATAAGTATCATATAGTTGATGTTGGAATTTATAGTAATGAAATGAGAAGGAGAATGTGGAAAGTTTGGTGCATTGTGATGCAACAGGTACATTTTGATGAAAAATGGAGTTTTGGATGGTATGGTATGGTTTGAAATGTGTATGGTGAGAAATGTTGTAAATTGTGAAGTTTGGTAAAATTGAGTTTTTGGTGAACTTTGTTCGGTCATAACTTTTGCCTCGATTTTCAAAATTGATTGAAATTTGTTTAGAATTAAAGATCTTTGAAAACTCTTTAAATTGATATAAAATTTATGAAAATTGGAATTTTGTAGAAGAAGTTATGATCCTTCAAAGTTGGTGTTAAAAATATGAAATTCTGTAGAGTTGCAGAATTTCAGGATTTCTGATATGTGCGGACGCACAAACTCGTGCGGACGCACACCCTGCAAATATTTTGACCTGTGCAGACGCACGCATCTGTGCGCACGCATAGGCAGGAAGTGTGTTCTGTTCGCAGCACTGGCACAGCTTGTGTGCGCACATATCCAGGGAAAAACTTCAACCTGTGCAGACGCACAGGTCTGTGCGGACGCACACGTCGGGAAGGTCAATCTGTTGGGGTCGATGGCACAGGTTGTGCGAGTGCACAGATCCTTGTAAAAATTGACACCTGTGCGTACGCACACCCCTGTGCGTACGCACGCATTTCAAAACTCTCAGGAGTGTGCGCACGCACAGACCCCTGTGCAGCCGCACACGTCCTGTTTGTCAAAATTTTATTTGTTTTCAACTATTCTACCTTCCCAACAAGGTTGTAAGCTTCTAAAACACTATTTAAAACTTATGGGCTTAATTTTGAGTATTGGAACATGGGATGTAACTTCAGGTTTCTAGAACACAGTTTTATGATAAATTAGAAAACGGAGGCCTATGTTTCTGGCGTACTGAGAATGATTTGACGTTGGGTGGAGGATGATTGATACATGAGATAAGGAATGATGAACCTTGGACATTGGAAACTGAGTTATGAATGGACAGTGGTTGATATGAGTCGAGGACTCGGATTGAGACGATGGATCTCTGTATGTTGAAAATGTTTTCTGAAAACCACTGAGATATTATTTTTACTAAGATTATGAGACGCTATGCGCTTGGCAGAGACGGGGTTTGATCCCTCCTGTCGAGGTAGCGGTGGCGGCGTAAGGGCGGTGGTTTGTTCCGCTTGCATTAAGATGTGAGGTCTGTGGCAAGAGTATCCCGCTCGCATCCCTTTGGACTTATAGGCGAGCAGGCGCTAGTACCTGGATAGTGATCCGAGCACTATATCTCAGGGATTCCCATATGAGAAATTCGAAGGGCGACATTTCCATGGAGATGTGTCGGGTTGGCAGTTGAATCGACAATGTGATATCACAGCCAGTAGGGCAGGCATTCATCATATGCATTTTCTATCTGTTTGTATGCTTTGTTTACTTGTAATGGCTTGCCTAATTGAATAACATGCTTACTTGCTATCTGAATTATTTGTCTCATATGCTTCTACTTGTGTTTTACTTGCATTGTTTATTAATTGTGCTTTCTACTGGGATTGAGGAGGTTCGGAAGGCGGTGGCGATGGGATCGCATGGAGGATAGGTTGGTGAAGGCTATGGGACAGCGGTGTTTGGTTAGAGTAGAAATCCCTTAAGATAGATTACCCGGTTTAATTATGATAAGGTTTATATTATGCTTGTTTTGTTTTAGAATGCTTTAAGCTTGAATCTTGTGATGGATATGGAGCTTAGGATTACCTTTGGCGTCCCGGGGTCTTATATCCTACATCACTGGGCACTATTACCATACTGAGAACCTCCGGTTCTCATACCATATCTTTGTTGTGTTTTTCAGATGTAGGTCGCAACCCACCTCGGTGAGTTGCTTTGGATGGTGACAGGAGCGGAGGATCTTGGATTCTTTTGGAGTCTTTTTGGTTTATCTTGTTTCTACATCTCTCTTTTGTATTTCGTTTTGCCTAGAGGCATGTATTTGAGAGAACAAAACTTGTATAAGCTATTTTTAAACTGTCAGGTTTCTATATGGTCTATGTATGGCTAGCCGGCTTAAATTCCACGAGTCGAGGCTAGTTTCTTATGATATTATACTTTGATACTATTACCTTGTTTATATCACTTCTGTTTCTTGTGCCTTAAGATGGTAGCTTTACTAGTACGCTTTGCGCTTTTGAAATCCTATTTTTGAGCTATATTTTTCATCAGGCTTCTAGATTATATTATTTCTTCTATATATTATACGTATGAGCTTTAGAATTGTCGTAATCTCTGATTAACTTTTGCTTTACGGCGCGAGGTAAGGCTTAGGCTAATTAGAGTGTTACAGTCTTCAGACATCTTCAAGTCGTCTAAGGACGAGATCTCGTTGTTGTGGCGGCCGAGGTCTTACTTTCTTGTATTTGCGTTGAATGATGAGTTGCATTACTTTTTGCCGTATTCTTGCTTCCTATTGTTCTTCCTCGATTAAATCTAATTTGGCACTTTGCACTTCGTTGTTCGCATCTTTATTGAAGTGATTTGTTCTGATTGATGCTTGGGCTATTTCTACCGGGATCATGGCATCGGATCCGAGCACTAACTTGAAAGGCGTTTCGTTGGTTGAGCTTTGCTAGATTGTGTTGTACCCCCAGAGTATCTCTGGTATTAGCTCCACCCAATGTGATTTAGCTAGAGTTAATTTTTTCTTTAGTGCCTGCAAAATGAGATTGTTAGCTGCTTCGGCGAGCCCATTGGTCTGAGGGTGGTCGACCGATGAAAAATGGTGCCTGGTATTTAATTTTTGTAAAAAAGATGCTATTTTCTTGTCGATAAATTGTCTACTATTATCAGTGACTATGTCCATAGGTAATCCATATTGGCATATGATAAATTTTCAAATGAAATTTTGTACCTTGTCAGCCGTTATTCTGGCAAGCGGCTGAGCCTCTATCCATTTTGTAAAGTAGTCAATTGCTACAGGTAGAAATTTTACCTAGCCTTATGATATTGGGAAAGGACCGAGTATATCGAGTCCCCATCTATGGAACATTTTGGCTGGGTTATGTATTACCGGGGCACATGATGAGCAGATATTTATACGCTTTTTGGCATTATTTTCATTTAGTTTTTAGCATGTTTTGTTTAGTTTTATTAAGTTTTTATAGGTTTTAGTGTTAAATTAATATTTTTATATTCTACTATGAGTTTGTGTATTTTTATGCAATTTCAGGTATTTTCTGGTTGAAATTGAGGAGCTGGAGCAAAAGTCTGATTCAGAGACAGAGAAAGCACTGCAGATGCTGTCCAGATCTGACCTCCTTGCACTCGCAAGAGCTTTTGTAGAGATACAGAAGTTTAAATGGAGCATTCTCTATGGATGTGGAAAGCTGACTTCCAGTGCTTTCCAGGAATATATAATAGTCTATACTTTGCTTCAGATTAGAAGGCCCAAAACTGGCATCCAACGCCAGCCTTCTGCCCCCTTTCAGGCGTCCAGCGCCCAAGGAGAAGAGACCAGTGTCCAAACGCCCAAAGAGGACCCCCTAGCCAGCGTTCAATGCCCTAGAGGCCTCATAGCACGTGGATCTCATCAAAGCTTAGCCCAAACACTCACCAAGTGGGCCCCAGAAGTGGATTTTAGTACTAAAAAGACTGTTTTACCCTTACTATTCATTAGTTTAGTATTTAAAGTAGAAGATCACTCTTTGTTAAGGATCTTCGGCCACTTTCAGCCATATTTTCATTTTACACATTGTATTTTCTATCAGTATGAGTTTCTAAACCTCTTAGGTTGAGGGGAGGAGCCCTGCTGAGTTTTATGGATTAATAAAAGTACTACTGTTCTTTCTCAGTTTGTGTTTGATTCTCTATTCTAAGATGTATCTTCGTTCTTCATCAATATGAATGCGTTGAACTGGCATAAGGTTATCACATTCTACATGGGTTCAGAGTGAGTCTTTCATCGGACAATGATGAACCACCAGCTTGGTTATACATCTCTTAGACGGCTAATCCACGACGTCGTTGGGAACTTCTCAAGACACCAGTTCAGCCAAAGTATGGCGAGATTAGGGTCTCTGTGGTTGAGGCTAGAACCCAAAGGCATATCATTCTCTGATCTGGAAGATCCGACCTTGTCTGTGATATTTTGAGTAGGATCATCAAGGAGAATGAACTACAGGAGCTTCACCCTCAATCAGAATGGATCGACCCTGACTCACTCAGGTATTACTTGCACGACCCAGTGCAGTTGCTGGTTCAGTTGTACAAAGTGTGGGGATTCGTGCACCAAGTTTTTGGCGCTGTTGCTGGGGATTGTTCGAGTTTGGACAACTGACGGATTATCTTGTTCCCTAGATCAGGTATTGTCTTTAATTTTGTTAGGTTTTCTTTTTATTTTCTTCTTCTTTATTTTCAAAAAAATAAAAAAAATATTTTTCAAAAATTTTTTCTTTTCTTTGTTTAATCTTTGTTCTTGGTTTGAGTCTTTTGTTTTTGTTCTTGGTTAAATTTTCGAAAATTTTGAGTCTTTCTTTCCAAAAATTTTCAAAAATAGTTTCTTTGTTTAAATCTTGTGTCAATCTTTAAGTTTGGTGTCTTCTTGTGTTTTTTCTTTTAATTTTTGAAAATTTTGTGTTTGGTTTTCAAAATTTTTAGGTTTGGTGTCTTTTACATGTTCTTGTGTTCTTTGAGTTTTTTTTTAGTTTTGTTCTTGGTGTTCTTCTTGATCTTCAAAGTGTTCTTGTTTTTATTTTTGTTTTGATCTTAAAATTTTTAAGTTTGGTGTCCATTCGTGTTTTTCCTTTAAATTTTTGCACACTAGGAGTCATTAGATCTAAAAATTTTAAGTTTGGTGTCTTTTTGTTGTTTTTCTCTTTCCTCATTAAATTCAAAAATCTTATCTTTTTCAAAATATTATCTTATCTTTCTTTAAAATTCAAAAATCATATCTTATCTTATTTCAAATTTCAAAATTAAACCTTTTCAAAAAATCAAATCTTTTTCAAATCTTTATCTTATCTTGTTTACTTTTTCAAAATTCAAAATTTAAACTTTCAAAATAAAAAATTTCAAATTCAAATTTCAAAATTCAAATTTCAATTTCAAATTTAATTTTCAAACTTCAAATTTCAAATTCAAATCTTTTCTATTCTTCTATCTTATCTTATTTTTAAATCTTTTCTTAATTAGTTACTTCTTTACTCTCTCTTCTTTTTCAAAACTTCCTAACCAATTCTTCTCTCTCTTATTTTCGAAAATTATTTTCTTCTTCTCTCTCTTCTATTTTCGAATTTCATAATTAAATTTTCAATTCTTTTTAATTTATTAACCATATTTTTGAAAGTAATGAATAAATAAAATAAAAAATAAAAATATTTTAATTCTTATTTATCTTTTCTATTTCTAATCCTTCTCCTATTTACTTTTATTTATTCGAACTCTTCTCCTCTCTCATCTTCCATCTTCACTTTTCTATCTTCCTCTTCTTTCTTCATATCTCACCGGGAGTATTCTATACTCAAATCAGACATAGAAGCTTCCTTTCTTTCTTTTCTTCTTTTCTTCTTTTCTTATCTATGACCAGGAACAGGGATAAAGAGCCTCTCTTTAATCTTGATCCTGAACCTGAAAGGACTTTAAGGAGGAGCTTACAACAAATTAAAGCACAATACTTCGGAAGAAACCTTTCAGAAAATTTTGAACAAGAAATTGAGGACATGGCTAAACCTGAAGGAGATGCAAGAAAGGATGTTGGTGACTTCACCATACCTCTGACTTTTATGGCAGAAGCATCTCTGTACCTGCTATTGGAGCTAACAATTTTGAGCTTAAGCCTAAGTTAGTCTCCCTTCTGCAACAGAATTTGCAAGTTCGATGGACTTTCAATGGATGATCCACATCAGTTCCTAGCTGAATTCTTGCAGATCTGTGATACTATTAAGACCAATGGAGTGAATCCTGAAGTCTACAAGATTCTGCTCTTTCCATTTGCTATAAGAGACAAAGCTAAGATAATGGTTGGATTCTCAACCAAAAGAGAGCCTAGACTCTTGGAAAAAGATGGTTAATGCTTTTCTGGCTAAATTCTTTCCCCCTCAAAAGATGAGTAAAATCAGAGTGGAAGTTCAAACCTTCAGACAAAGATAAGGTGAATCCCTCTATGAAGCTTGGGAAAGATACAAGCAACTGATCAGGAGATGTCCTCCTGACATGCTCTCAGAATGCTCTATCATAGGTGTGTTCTATGATGGTCTATCTGAGATGTCCAAAATCTCGTTGGACAGCTTTGCAGGTGGATCATTCCACTTGAAGAAAACACCTGTAGAAGCTAGAGAACTCATTGAGATGGTTACAAACAACCAATTCATGTACACTTCTGAGAGAAACCCTGTAAACCATGGGATCCCTCAGAAGAAACGGGTTCTTGAAGTTGATACTTTGAATGTCATATTGGCTCAGAACAAGATATTGACCTAGCAGGTCAATATGATCTCTCAACATTTGACTGGAATGCAAACTGCAGCTGGCAGTACCCAAGAAGTATCTCCTGATGTAGATGCTTATGATCCTGATCAACCCACCATGGAAGAGGTGAATTACATAGGAGAACCCTATGGAAACACCTACAATCCTTCATGGAGGAATCATCCTAACCTTTCATGGAAGTATCAACAGAAGCCTCAGCAAGGCTTCAACAATAATCAAGGGGGAATGAACCAGAGTAGGTTCAACAACAGACCACCATTCCCATCTTCTAAAGAGAATATAGAAACCCCTAAGCAGAGCCTCTCTGACTTAGTCACTCTGGTTTCCAGCCTCTCTAAGACCACTCATAGTTTCATGAATGAAACAAGATCCTCCATTAGAATTTGGAGGTATAGGTTGGTCAACTGAGCAAGAGGATCCCTGAGACTCCTCCTGACACTCTTCTAAGTAACACTGAAGTGAACCCAAGAGAAGAGTGCAAGGCCATAACCACTGAGGTAGAGGCTGAATCTGGAGAGACTGGGGAGGCATTGAACAACAGTGAGGAATCCCTCACTGGGCGTTCAACGCTCATCCAAGCAGTAGAGCTGGCATTGAACGCAAGCCAGGGAACACTGGCTGGGCGTTCAACACCCAAACAGGCAAGGATTCTGGCGTTGAATGCCAGTGAAGAACCCCGCACTGGGAGTTCAACGCCCAACCAGACAGAGAAGCTGGCATTGAACACCAGCCAGGATACCCCTGCTGGGCATTCAACACCCAAAATGGTAAGGAAACTAGCGTTTAACGGCAATAAGGGTGCATAGCATGGGCGTTCAACGCCCAAAGAGTCATCAGAGCTGGCGTTAAACGCCAGTAAAAACACACCCTCTGAGTGCTCAATGCTCACTCAAGACATCCCTATCCAAGAACTAAAGGAAGCCAAGGCTCATATAGAGACCATAGAGGTTCCTTTGCATGCACTTCTGCAGTTCATAAGTTCTCATAAACAGTCATCCTCTGATGAGGATGAAGACACTAAGAAAGAGCAAGTTGCTCGGTACCTAGGAGCTCTCATGAAGCTGAATACCAAGTTATTTGGTACAAAGCCTTTAGAGGAAGAACCTCCACTGCCTTCCAAAGAACTCAATGCTTTGGTTCAACAGAAGCTACCCCAGAAGCTTTTAGATCCTGGACGCTTCCTAATTCCTTACACCATAGGCTCCATAACCTTTAAGAAGGCTCTGTGTGACCTAGGGTCAAGCATAAACCTCATGACACTCTCTGTAATGGAGATGCTGGGAATTCTTGAGGTACAAGTGATGACATGTCATCATGTCATGTTTTTTTATGCTTTTTAATACAAGAAATTGATGATTAGTGCCTAAATATTGAATGCTTTTGTGCTTAAATGGTATATTTCTTTGACCTTTTCAGCAGAGGCTACCTCAGAAGCTTCCAGATCCTGGACGTTTCCTGATCCCTTGCACCATAGGCACCATGACCTTTGAGAAGGCTCTGTGTGACCTAGGGTCAAGCATAAACCTCATGACACTCTCTGTAATGGAGATGCTGGGAATTCTTGAGGTACAAGTGATGACATGTCATCATGTCATGTTTTTTTATGCTTTTTAATACAAGAAATTGATGATTAGTGCCTAAATATTGAATGCTTTTGTGCTTAAATGGTATATTTCTTTGACCTTTTGATGTTATAAACTTTGTAGGAAATAAGTGAAAAAAGAAGCAAAAAAGCACAAATTAAGCTCAAAAAGAAGAAAGAAGAATTTTGGGGCACACTTTGAAGTTTAAGCACACTTTTGAACCTTAGGCCACACTTTTAAAAGCGTGGCTCATGACCATGAAGCCTTGGCATTAGTAACATGATACATTAGTATTAATATCTTATGCATGCATTACCATGAATTGCTAATTAAAGCATGCATGCATGAAACATTTATTACTAATGCCAATTGGCAATGAACGAATCAAGCTTTACGTTAATGCATTGGCATTACTAAGTAATATAATAAGGTAAATGAAAGCATGCAATACATTAGTAACGCCATCAAATTCATGAACCAAGCAAGAGAGCAAGCGTTCATTAAGCAAGAGAGCGCTATGTTAAAGCATGGAAACATTAATTGAAAGGGAAGCTTGGAGAGTGAGCGCCACGCTCATTAAGTGAGCATTTTCGAAAATTTCAGCTTGGGAGGCAAGCCTTGTGCCATCTGTACATACTAGGAGCGCTCAATATTGTAACTCGGTGCTCACTAAGAGAGCGCTAGGAAGAGAAAAATGCGCACCAAAGGGGCAGCGCTTGAAGAACCAACGTGGTGCTCACTAAGGGAGCGCTAGTGAAGAATGAGTGCACGAGAGATGCACGCTGAGGGAGTGAACGCTGCGCTCACTGTTTCAACTGAGCGTTCCCTTGGGAGCAACCAAACACCCAAGACCCATTTCATTGAAGCCCCAAAGCAAGAAAAGCCCATTAACATGACTCAAAGGCACAAGAAAAAGTTAGATTAGGAATTTTATTTAAATTGTAATTTGTTTTCAATTTCAATTTTATTTTTTAATTTTGTGAAGCCTATATAGAGGCATCAGTTTTATTCCATTAGGGAGGTTCGCTCTAATAGAGAGTAGTAGGAGTAGGAGTAGGGTAGAAGGCTCTGGTAGAGAGCTTAGCTTTCTTTTCCTTTTCTGGAATTTTACATTTCTGTTATAATTAAATTCAATTTGGCTTATGCAATTTCAGTTTCTGATAATTCTCTTCTACAAATTTCCCTTTCTACAGTTTTACAATTCAGTTACATTGAGCTTGATTTTAATCTTCTGTTCCCACTGCTTTCTGTTCCCATTGCTTTCAATTTACTTTCATGCAATTTAATTCTTCTGCAATTGTTCTGAGTTCTGATTTACTGTCTTCTTTAATTTCCCAGCACCTAATTCCCTTTACATTTGATGAAATTTACGTTTCTTGCTCTTTAAGCTTCTGCTGAATTTACTTTCTACACTTTTAATTCACTGCAATTTACTTTCTGCTGCTTAAATTCTCATTCAATTCATCACTGTCTGCTTGACTAAACTAATCACCTCACTAAAGTTATTTGATCCATCAATCCCTATGGGATCGACCTCACTCTTGTGAGTTATTACTACTTGATGCGACCCAGTACACTTGCCGGTGAGTTTGTGTGGAATCGTTTTTCCCTCATCAAATTTTTGGCACCGTTGATATAGATCGACAATGATTAAGTGGGTGAGAAGTCTAGATTAAGCATTTTCTTTGTTTTTTTCTTTTTAATTTTCTGTTTTAAGTAATACCAAGGTGTTTGAGTTATTGCCTCACTAAGAAATTCTTCTCTGATACATGAATTTCAATTTTCATTGGTTATGTATTTTAAAAAATTTAAATGGAGTTTAACTCATCTTGTGATCAAACAAATTTTATGGGATATTACCCACCATCACCAATTGACTATTCTAATGGTGGCTGGGAATATTACCAAGAAATCACAGATTCTGAGCACTCCAATCAATGGAGATATGCTTTAGAGCTACAAGATGAGCAAGAGAATCATATGGGATACTGCTCGCCACCACAAAATGATTCATATCAATATCCTAATGGTGGATGGGAGTATCACCAAGAATTAACATATTATGAGCAACCTAATCAATGGGGATATGCTCCAAAATCACAATTTGATCAAGCAAATCACATGAGATATTATCCAGAATCACAAAATGATTTATGTCATTATCCTCATGGTGTCTGTGCATATCAACAAGAATGTGAACAATCATGTGAAAGGAATCTCCTCCCAGAGCCACAAAGTGAATCATACTGTTATGACACTAACACAAACTATGGTTGGGAAGGGAATTCTAATACTCCATATGCTATTCATCCAAAGACATCATCACTGGAGTGTGCTTTCAATAAATTCATGCAAAATTATCCCCCAATGCCACAAGATGATTGAAAGAGCAGAAGATTGATGGTTTAGAGGTTACAGAAAATCTCGTTGTGAGTATAGTTACGAAACCAAGCAATCAACCTTTCTTACAAATGTGTTGGTTGTCACAAGTAACAAACCCCTTTAAAAATTGTTAACCGAGTATTCAAACCTCGGGTCGTCTTCTCAAGGAACTGCGAGGAAGTGTGTTCTTATTATTGGCTATAAAAGTTGTAATCGGGATTTAGAAGGTGAGAAGCAAGTAATTTAAATGATGAGTGAATTAAATGGCAAGTAAAAATAAATAATAACTGTAAAACAACTTTTGGCAAGATAAGGGAAATTAGAAGTCCAACTTAGTTATCCTTCTCAACAATAATGAAAGTTGTATCTTAATTCCACTTGGTCAACCTTTACCAGAGCAAAGGAAAGTCAAGGGACTAATTAAATTGACCTTTGAATCCTAATTATTTCAACCAAAAGGGGAAAAAGTAAATTGCTGAAATAATAAAAGTGTCCTTAGATGGGAAGTAATGGCAACTTAAATCAAGAGAACAATCATAAACTGAAAATACCTCAAATTATCATTAATTCAATTAGAAATCTGTAACATGGAATAATTCTTAGATCAATTTATAATAATAATCAATTCAAATGTTGGAATAAATAAATAGAAGTAATACTAAAAGAACATTAAACCTGGATCCAGAATTACTCTTAAAACAAGAAGAAATCCTAAATCCTAAAAGAGAGAGAGAGAAGATCTCCCTCTCAACTAAATCTAAATCATTGAAAGGTGAAAATATGCGAGCTCTCTTTGAATGGAAGCATTCCCACACTTTATAACCTCTGATCTATGCTGTCTGTACTTGGATCTGGGCCAAAAAGGGCTTCAGAATTTGCTGGGGGCGTATTCTGTAATTTCTGGTGCGTGGCCTCTGTCACGCGTCCGCGTGGATCACGCGGTCGCGTCATTCGGAGCTTTTCCTTGCCACGCAGTCGCGTCAGTCATGCGACCGCCTCATGTGTATTCTGCTTGAGGCGCGCGGTCGCGTCAGTCATGCGGCCGCGTCGCTGCTGATTTGTGCTTGGCACGCGATCGCGTCATCCATGCGATCGCGTGGATACCAGTTTCCTTAAAGCTCCATTTTGCTTCTTCCTTCCATTCTAGTATGTTTCCTTTTTCATCCTTTAAGTCATTCTGCCTTTAGAAAATCTGAAACTACTCAACACACTAATCACGGCATCGAATGGAAATAAAGGTAATTGAAATGATTAATTTTTAAAGCTTAGAAAACATGTTTTTCATTATATGACATAATGAGGAAGGGAAAGTAAAACTATGCAATTAATGTGAATAAGTAGGTGAAGAGTTGAATAAATCACTCTAATTAAGCACAAAAGAACTCATGAAATATGGGTTTATCAATGATCCATACTGTGATGAATTCAACAATTCTTCAAGTTGTGCTTGGGAGGATCAAAATCAGAAAGCATTTGACAGTTCATACTCCACTTATCAAGAACCATCATCACTTGAGCAAACTTTCAATTCATTCATGCAAAATTATCCAACCTCACCTCCCAGTTTTTCATCTGAAAATTCTTCATCACTTAACTATCCCTTGACACAAAATCACTAAAAAACTCACAGTCCACACAAACTTCCATGAACCAAAGTCTCTCAAAGCTTGAGACCATGCTTGAAATATATGAGGGAGAGGCACAGATATCCTGGAACGAACAAGAGAACTCCTTCAAAAACATGGAAGTGCTGGTAAACCAAATATTAAGTGCAAGGGAGGAGATGGAAGAGAAAAATGAAGAGGCACCTAAACTAAGTGAAACCCCACCTCCTGATTTCTCAGGCCAGAATTTTCCATCACTTGAATATACCTCAACACAAAGCTCCTTCCATATCCCTCAAAATAACTTCACCATAACACATCCATGTCCACAAAATCACTCTCAGCCTTCATCTCTTGAGCCAGCAGTTGAAGATCCCCTTCAAAAGTTCAGAGAATTATTGGAAAGCAAAGAACAACTCCTGGAAAACAAAAATAATTCTGGACAGAGCAAGAATTCTCCTTCTAGAAGATAGAGGGGCATTTAGAGCAAAGGAGGACACATTCAGGATTGCCAAATTGTAAGGGTGAAGAACAAACTGTGAGTGAAGAAGAGGAAGAAGAGGTCCTTGTATCGAGTGAAACTTCAAGGGAGAAGGAGGTTGTGGAGATATATGAGGCTAGGATTTCATATCCACAAAGGCTAATGGAGGTGATAGAAAACCATGAGGACTCACTCCCAGAGAACTTAATGGAAGATCATGCAGAGGAAAGGGAGGAATTCCATCAGGGAAGTCCACACTCAATGAAAGTAGAGAAGTGCATAAAGGAAGGGCTCATAGAACCAACAATTCAAAAGGATCTTGATGAAGATAAAACTCCAATAATCACACAGCAACCATGTCTTGAAATCAAAGAAGTGAAGGCAACCAACAACAACACCGAAGAGAGGATTGTGACCAAGATACCAAGGACAACATTCAAGAAAGGGTCAACTACAAACAATCCTACCCCTGATCCAGCAAGCAAGCTCAATCAAGCCATTAACAAAAGGAAGCTTGCTGAGGAGAGACCAAAACAGGGGACAATAGCTGAATCTTTTCCCCCCTTGAGGTCATTCCTCTTAACGAACTGGAAGAAGAGGAAGAAAGTAAAGAACCACATGTCAAGCTAATGACACTAAAAGAGCACTTGTTGGGAGGCAACCCAACCTTAGGTAACATTTCATTCCTTTGCTTTGTTTATTTTCTCTGTCTGCTTTGTTTAAATTTCAATAAATTGACATATGATTACATTCTAAGTTTGGTGTTGCCCTGCAACAATTTATTTCCAATCCCTCTGGATGATTGCATCAATTCTAATTGAAAGTGTCACACTAAGATTCTAAGTTTGGTGTGCCACTTATTTTTCTATGCAAGCTACTCAGCAACACCACTTGTCTGCATAATCATAATGCCTCTGCAAAGTTATCTTTCTTTTGGTTTAACATTTTTATTATTATCTTTGTTTTAGTCATTCCTTTATTTTTTAATGCTTTCATTTATTTTTCTCCTTAATTGTTTTTGTTAAATACCTCACCAAGAAATCCTTATTCATGACATAGTCTTCTCTTGGTAATTGTATTTAACATATAGCAGCATTAGCCCAAATAAATTGACATATGGTTGCATTCTAAGTTTGGTGTCGCTATGCAACACAAATTTATTTCTAATCCATACTGGATACTTGCATTAATTCCAAGTGAAAGTGTCACACTAAGTTTGGTGTGCCACTTATATTTTTATGCAATGTATCATGCACACCCTCATATGTTTGCAATCACAATGTCTCTGTTTCCTGTGCCTTGATGGTTATTCTTAATTTTGCTTGCTTAAACACATGTACTACTAACATTTCATTGTGTAAGACACTCATGATCAATCTTAGTCCCATCACCACTGTTCTAATTGTGGCTTGAAGATGAGCAAGCATTCTAAGTTTGGTATGGAAAAAGGAAGAATAGGAGGAAAAGGACAATAACAAGGAAGATGAACCACAAGGTGGTAACGCTCCTTTCTCCTCCTACTTATTTCCAGCACTGTGAATTGCATGATTGTCTTTATCTTCTCTGTTTACATGTGTGTATGAATAAGCATAGCCTGAATTTTGATCTGTAACATGTTGCTATGCCACTATGACTACCAACTTGAGTTTTGTAAGTTCAAAGCAGTAAAGTACCATGATCATAAACAAACAAGGCATTAAAGAAGAACTTAGCATGGGCATACAAGTATTGGAAGGCTAGTATGATTAATTGTTGCTCAATTGCATTAGATTTTATTAAATTGAATTTTTCATCTAGGACATTTTATAAAATTTTTGATATCATGAAAACCTTGAAGAAGCAAATGCAAAATAAGGCAAGAAAAGCAAAAGGGAAAGAATGAGAAAGCTGAAGGCTCTGAGTACCAATGACAATTCAATTGTTAAGTACTTGTGGTGTTTATGTATCAGGCAAAAATCTTGAAAACAAAACACTTAGAGTCAAGGTTAGGCTCAAGTGCAAAAGCACTCCCTCAAAGCTCAAGGTTCTGAGCAACGATGATTAGAGTCAAGAAAAGAAACAAATGAGCTTAATAAAATCCTCTAATTTAAATGCTTGTGGTGCTTATGTATCAAGTGGTAATACTTGAAAACAAAGCATTTAGAATCGTAGCTTTGTTATCAACTCATGGGGTAAAGCACCCAAAAAGGAGAAGCTAATAAGAGAATGTAGAAGCTTGTTTCAAGGAAGAAATATAAGGAAAAAGATTTCATAAAATGAGTTAGATAGAAGCATCAATCATTTACATCTCTTTTGTGATTGTAGCATGCATAGAAAACTAGCCAACCATGAACATTAACTTGCTACTCTTCCCACCTTGGTTTGTCAAAATTTACTGCATGATTCTTTTCTTGCTTAGGGACAAGCAAGGTTTAAGTTTGGTGTTGTGATGACATGTCATCATGTCATGTTTTTTTATGCTTTTTCATACAAGAAATTGATGATTAGTGCCTAAATATTGAATGCTTTTGTGCTTAAATGGTATATTTCTTTGATTTTTTGATTTTATAAACTTTGTAGGAAATAAGTGAAAAAAGAAGCAAAAAAAACACAAATTAAACTCAAAAAGAGGAAAGAAGAATTTTGGGGGCACACTTTGAAGTTTGAGCACGCTTTGGAACCTTAGGCCATGCTTTTAAAAGCGTGGCCCATGACCATGAAGCCTTGGCATTAGTAACATGATACATTAGTATTAATATCTTATACATGAATTACCATGAATTTCTAATTAAAGCATGCATGCATGGATGAAACATTTATTACTAATTCCAATTGGCAATGAATAAATCAAGCTTTACGTTAATGCATTGGCATTACTAAGTAATATAATAAAGTAAATGAAAGTATGCAATACATTAGTAACACCATCAAATTCATGAACAAAGCAAGAGAGCAAGCGTTCATTAAGCAAGAGAGCGCTACGTTAAATCATGGAAACATTAATTGAAAGGGAAGCTTGGAAAGTGAGCGCCAAGCTCACTAAGTGAGCATTTTCAGGAATTTCAGCTTGGGAGGCAAGCTTTGTGCCATCCGTACATACTAGGAGTGCTCAATATTGTAACTCGGCGCTCACTAAGAGAGTGCTAGGAAGAGAAAAATGCACACCAAAGGGGCAGCGCTTGAAGAACCAACGTGGCGCTCACTGATGACATGTCATCATGTCATGTTTTTCTATGGTTTTTCATACAAGAAATTGATGATTAGTGCTTAAATATTGAATAATTTTGTTCTTAAATGGTATTTTTTTGATCTTTTAATTTTATAAACTTTGTAGGAAATAATAGAAGAAGAAGCAATAAAAAGCACTAAAAGAATAATCATACTCCCAAGGAGGCAAAAGAGTTGGAAACAGACTCAAGGAGGAGCAAAGAGGATTTGCAACCCTGACCTCTTTATACTCCAACAAGAATAACTCGAGCTAAAAAACTCCAAATGAGGTGATTCAAGTGGCATTGGAAAGTAGGCATATATGGCACTACATGGTGGACACTACATCTGAGGGAGAAAACTTACCCCGAAAGTACAAAGATGAACATAGTATCAACCTGCAGTAAGGCCAGCTGACCTCTTCACCTTCCAAGGAGAATAACTCGAGATGTAGAGCTTTGAATATCACGCTCTCAAATGTATTGGAAAGTAGACATCCAGAGCTTTCCAACGATATATAATAGTATGAGGTGAACATTAAGTTTGGGCCTCAGAAGCTGGCGCTAAACTTTGGTCTCCAAACAGTGCTCACTAAGTTAACTTGGTGCCCACTAAGAGAGCGCTAAGGAAGAAAACCAGCGACCCCTGACAGCACGATCATGCCTTCTTCAAAGGACCATAACTTGAGCTACAGATGTTCAATTGATGCGCTTCCAGTTGCGTTGGAAGGCTGACATTTAGAGATTTCTAACGATATATAATAATCTATATTTGGCATGAAATTGAAGTACAAGTGATAAGCATCTTTAAAGCCCAAAAACACATTTGGAGTAGCGCTCGTTACCAAAGTGAGCGCCACGCTCAGTAAGCCAAGTTTTTCGTGGATTTTCAAGCTTGGAGCAAAAGCTTTGCTGTCCGTACATACTAGGAGCGCTCACTTGGCGCTCACTAAGAGAGTGCTAAGGAAGAAATTTTGTGCACCAAAGAGAAGCACGCACGAAAATGAACGGGGCGCTCATTTTGTGAACTGAATGCTCCCCTAGAGGCAACACCCAAGACCCATTTCATTGAAGCCCTAAAGCAAGAAAAGCCCATTAACATGACTCAAAGGCACAAGAAAAAGCTAGATTAGGAATTTCATTTGAATTGTAATCTGTTTTCAATTTTAATTTCATTTTCATTTTGTAAAGCCTATATAAAGGCATCAGTTTCATTTCATTAGGAGGAGATCAGTTAGGCTGCAGTAGTAGTAGGTAGCAGTAGGAGTAGGAGTAGGATAGGAAGCTCTCTTTGATACACTTTTATTTTTCTGTACTCTCTACATTTCGGAATTCAATTCAGCTTATTGCAATTTCCATTTCTTACACTTCTCTGCTACAATTTCCTTTTCTGCAATTTTACTTTCTGCAACTTTACATTTGAGATTATTGAGATCCAAATTTACTTTTCCTACAATTTAATTCTTCTACAATCATTATGAGTTCTGATTTACTGCTTCCTTTAAATTCCCTGCACCCAATTCCCTTTACATTTGATGCAATTTACATTTCTTGTTCTTTAAGATTTTGTCATATTTACTTTCTGCACTTTAAATTTCTTGTCATTTACATTCTGCTACTTAAATTCTCATTCAATTCATCACTGTCTGCTTGACTAAATTGATCACTCAATAAAGTTGCTTGATCCATCAATCCCTATGGGATTGACCTCACTCTTGTAAGTTTTTACTACTTGATGCGACCCGGTACACTTGCCAGTGAGTTTTGTGTGGAAATCTAATTTTCACCCATCAATTTTTTGGCGCCGTTGCTAGGGATTGATATAGATCGACAATGATTAAGTGGGTGAGAAGTCTAGATTAAGCATTTTCTTTGTTTTTGTCCTTTTTAATTTTCTGTTTTCTGCTGAAACCAAGGTGTTTGTGTTTTTGCCTCACTAAGCAAATCTCATCTGAGACATGAATTTCGATTTTAATTGGTGATGTTTTTTACAAAATTCAATTGGAGTTCAACTCATCTTGTGATCAAACAAATTTTATGGGATATTACTCACCATCACCAATTGACTATCCTAATTGTGGCTAGGAATATCATCAAGAGATTGATAAACCCCGTTTTTAGGGTTTATCTTATGTTGAATTTAGAGGATTTTATCATCTTTTCCCACATTTATTCAATGAAATAGCATGGTTTTGTAAATTCTCCTTTAATTGTGCTTAAGAGTGAAAACATGCTTTTTAGGCCCTTAATTGTTTAATCTTAATTCACCTTGATTCCGTTAGATGCCTTGATATGTTTGTTAAGTGATTTCAGGATTAGGAGGCAAAGATTGGATCAAAGGAATGAAGGAAAAGCATGTAAAAATGGAGAACTCATGAAGAAATGAAGGAATCGCAAAAGCTGTCAAGCCGACCTCTTCGCACTTAATCGACTTTAACTTGAGCTACAGAGGTCCAAATGATGTGGTTTCAGTTGTGTTGGAAAGCTAACATCCGGAGCTTCAAAATGATATAAGATTTGCCATAGTTGTATCACGTTTAGGGGGCGCGCATGCGGCATGTACGCGTACGCGCCGATTTGCACGTGATTCATTAAAAGCAAATTAGTGGCCAGCGAATTCTAAAGCCTTATGGGCCCAATCCAACTCATTTCTGATGTTATTTAATCCAAGGATTGAAGAGGGATGAGACATCTAGCCATTAGTTTAATTTTATTTTAGTTTTATGATGCTTTAGTTAGTTTCTAGAGAGAGAAGCTCTCTCTTCTCTTTAGAATTAGGAGTAGCTTAGATCTAGATTAGGAATTCTTAGATCTAGGTTAATTTCATGCTTTGATTTACTTTTTCTTTTGCAATTCTTCTTCTTCTACCTTCCTCTCTCTAGTTTAATATTTAATTCTTGTAATTCTTTACTTTTATGTTCATGCACTTTTGTTTCTTCTATTTTCATGTTCCTTTATTGTTCATTTGATTTGTTATTGTTTAATTCCTTGCAATTGAGTAGTGTAGATTTACTTTCCTTGCAATTTTACTATGCTTTCCTTTTATACCTTCCAAGTGTTTGATGAAATGCTTGGTTGGATTTTAGAGTAGAATTTAATACTCTTGGCTTGGGAAGGTAACTTAGGAACCCTTGAGTTACTAATGTCCAAGTGATTGACGATTGGGAGCCATTAACTCTAGATCTCACTAATTGATTTGGTGGAGAACTAGGACTTATGGACTTGGATTGATATAGCTCACTTGACTTTTCTCTACTATTAGTTAGGAGTTGACTTAGTAGAATTGATCCTTGCTAATTCTCATGTTGTGGTTAGTGATTAGGATAGAAATCCTTGACCACCAAACCTTGCCAAGACCTTTTTAGTTGTTAGTTTATTTTCATTGCCATTTACATTTCATGTCTCTTATCCCAAAACCCCAAAATACAACCCATAACCAATAACAAGACACTTTATTGTAATTCTTAGGGAGAACGACCCGATGTTTAATACTTCGGTTTATAAATTTAGGGGTTTGTTGTAGTGACAAATAATCTTTTGTATGAAAGGATTATTGATTGGTTTAGAAACTATACTTACAACGAGAATCTCAATTGTGAAATTCTAAACCACACAAAAATTCTCTCATCAAAATGGCGCCATTGCCGGGGAATTGCAATGGTGTTGTGTTATTGGTTATTGTATATATGTGAATATTGTGAATAGCTTGATTTTTGGATTGTTTGCTAGTCTTTGCTAGTTTAGGACTTTGTTTCATTATTTTTCTATTAGCTTTTGAATTTTATTTTCTCATTTCATTATGAATTCTCACTTTGGCTTTGAGTTTGGTTCTAACTATGTTGTAGGAAATGAGGGCTACAATGAGGATGTGTATCAAGGATAGGACAATCAAAGGTGGGAGGAGCCATATGCATATGATCAATCCTCTTGGCAACAACCTCCACCAATGCACTATGAAGAAGAGCCATTCTATGATGCATACCAATCCAATGGCTATGGTGAATCTCTTTGTGACTTTCAAGAACCATCACCATATTCCTATGAACCATATCCTCAACATGAACCTCAACCATACTCACAAGCCTCTTTTCACCAAGCACCCCCATATGACCATAATCCATATCTACCATACCAACCTCCTTTTGAACCACATGAGCCATACGTGGAGCCAACATTCCAAGATTACTACTCCCAAGAACCACCTCAATATACACCACCACTTTACCAAGAAGAACCACCTTCCTATTATGAATCCTTTCTCCAAGACAATGAACCTTTTTATCCACCCCAATCCTCAATGGATGAAATCCTTGACCTTATAATTCAAGGGCAAGGAGAAATGCAAAAAGAGACACTAGAATTTGTGGCTACCTTGACCAAGGTAATAAGCATTTTAGCCTCCCAATGCTTGAGCACTCAAAGCACCCCCATGGTTATATGTGGAGAATTAATTGAAAAACATAGCATGAAGGAGAGATTGGAAACTCCAGTGGGTGATGAGGAATGCTATTTTGTATTAGAGAAATTGGAAGAGCCTATAATCATTGAAGAAGAAGAAGAAATGGTTGAAGACTTAGGAGATGCGGAACCTCCTTGGAAACCTAGAGTTGAAGAGAACCTCTCCAAGAAGATTGAACTTGTTGTTGAGGAGGAATGTGCACAACCTCCAAAATAATTTTTGAATGAAGACTTGGAGGGAATGAAGCAAGAATTGAGCTCCCTTGGTGATGAAGATCATGCATCTAATCTTCTTGGTGGTGAATCCTTTGAATTTGAAGAACCTTCTCCCAATGAGATGGAAAGCAATGTGGAGGTAGATTTTTCTCTTCCTCCCATTTATGATTTGAGTGATGGAGAAGAGTTAGAAGAAATTGATGAACAAAGGATTGAAAGTAAAGAAGTTTGTGAAGAGGTGGAGGCAATCAAGGAAGAATATAAGGGAGTAGAGCTTGCAAAGACATTGGAAATACCTCTTCCCAAGCCATCACCATCCATTCTTTCATTCAAGTGGGTAAATTCCTTATACTTAAGCTTTATTATTCCCCTTGAATATGGTTTGCTAGAGACGGATGGTCAACTTAGACATATTTGTGGCTTTAAGAGTAAAAGGGAGATGGCTAGTGGTTGGAAACATTATTCTAGGCTCATTATGGTTGCATGTTCAAATTTTAATTGTAAGGGTTGGTATAGAGCTAAATCGCTTGGGTCTAGGAGCATGTTTGGCCACTTAAATGAGAATTCTAAGGTCACACCACCCGAATGGACTAATAATAATGATCAAACTCAAGACGGGTGTGAAAATAAAGTGTGGGATCCCAGATTACAAGAAGAGGATCAACTTTGGGAGCCCCAAGCTTGTAAAGAACTCCATTAACACTTGGTGCAACAAATAAGAAATCTTGGGACACAATAGAGAACCAAGCATTGGTGGGAGTTCCAAGATAAATTCAAGCACAAGCCACCTTGAGAGGAGCTCCCCATAAGTCCAACTTAAGGATAATAAACAAAAGTGCTAGGTGGGAGACACCCCACCATGGTAACTTCTTTTCATTCTCTCTTTTTGTACATATTAGTAATTAGTTTAAGTTCATATTTTTGGTTGATTTGTTAAGTATAATTGGTAGTTTAGTATGTTAAATAAGATTTTATGGTGTTTTGGTAGCTGTTTGGAGGTTTGGAATGCTTGGATTGGTGCAAAAATATAGAAAAAAATTAAAAAAAATAAAAAAAAAACATAGCACCATCCGCGCGTATGCGCACTGCGCGCGTACGCGCACATCAAGCATTTTCGCCTATCCGTGCACACACGCCATGTACGCGTATGCGTGGATTGAGAAATTTTGCCCCCAAGCCAAAAACCCGAGAGTTGTGCGAACGCTGTGCTAGCATTGTGCCTTTCGCACAAACCAACTCGCGCGTACGCGCACATGACGCATACGCGCCACTCTCGAAATAAGATATCGACGCGGATGCGCCATGTACGCGTACGCGTCGTGTCCATTGCACCACCATCCGCACGCACGCGCCATGCGCGCATACGCGCGGATGTCCTTCCTTCAACACATTTCTTTTCTTCTCCTTTTTCCATTTCTTTCCTTCTCCTTTCTTCTTCCCTTCTTCTACCCTCATCCAACACTCCCAAACACCATTGATAACCATTTATTTTAGTTAGTTAATTAGTTAGTTAGTTAGTTGATTAGTTAGTTAGTTTAATTTTCATTTATTTTTCTCTTTTTCATTGTAAGTGTTGGATTGTTAATCTTGTTTACCAATAATTACTGCTGAGTATTAAAAAGGGATGTTATCTTAACATCATTATGTTTATAATCTTTGTTGGATTCTATTGTTGAGGTTATATTTTGCTACTTGGTTTTGAGTTTTTCATGCTTACCTTTTAAGAATACCAAGTGATGAGAATTGCCTTCGAGCTTGTAACTCTTCTTGAATTGCATGATTTGGCCACCATGTAATTTCAATCCTTTCCCTCGATTTGGCAATTTCTTGATATTGGATGTTGAGCATTTATCTTAATGCATTGTGCTTCATGATCATATGCATCCATAGGCTTTTAGCTTGAATGCTCTCATGCTTCTTTAATGCTTGTTTTACCTTACAAGCTTACTTAAAGCATCTCAAGCATACTAGAATGAGTAAAGTGCATGCTTCTTTAATGACATAGCTTTCATGCTAATGTCTGTTCTAAACTGCGCAATTTAGAATTCACATACCTAATATTTCTTAATGTCACACTAATTCACTCACTCATTCCTAGTGATTTACCTCATTCCAACAATGTATGCTTCCTTGCTTTTGTATTTTCTCATCTTATGGTGTCATTTTCTATTTTGCATGATTGATGCACCACAAGCAAAAATGGAAGTGGAAGAAAGAACGCACAGCAATCGGTTGACCTACCAGCTGAAGGTAGCGATCCGGAAAGTCGCCATACCCCCTTGCTCATCTCTAAATGCACCGAGGATGGTGCAAACTTTTAAGTGTGGGGAGGTCGTCCGACCGGTCGGCGATTTTGGGTGACAAGTTTCTAATCTCAACACTTTCGCATTTTATTTTTTTAGGTCTTTTAGGATTTTTGTTTCATTTTCTTATTTTTGCATATATATACACAATAAGCTTAGTCAAAATAATGAGATTTTTCAAGAATTCTATCTATAGGGCACCAATTGATTTGAGCGAAAACTTTTCATAGAACTTGCTTGAATTATATATCTTGTGGATCATGTTTTTGAGCTAAGAACACAAGCTTGTGAGATTTGAGCCTAATAGTGTGGTTACATCTTATAACCACTTATTTTTCCTTCTTGTGTACATTATTCTCTTTCTATGATTGTGATCTTTGATTTGTTTGATTCTTTATGTCCATTATTTTGTGTTTTCATGCATTTATATGATTGAGGCCATCGTTTCATTTAGCTCACTTACCCAAATAGCCTTACCTTTTATCTTCCATTGTTAGCCAAAATTGAGCCTACGATTAACCCACTTGTTCTTAATTTAGCACATTACAAGCCTTAAAGCGGAAAACAATAAATATCCTTATTTCACTACAACAAATATGGGTTTTAGCAACGCTAAAATCTGCAACGGCTTAAAACCGTTCTCTTAGATAATTTTAGACAACGGTTTTTTACAGTGTTACTGTTGAAGTTCAATTTTTTATTATTTTATAGCAACAAAATAAAACCGTTCTCTTTGACTATTTTAAAGAACGGTTTTATAACTGTTACAAGGATTTATTTTAAGCAACGGTTTGTAAATGTTGTTTAAATAATTGTACAAATGACACGCTTAAAAACCGTTGCCTAAATTGCTACACTTTAAAACCGTTCTATTAGATAGTCTTAGACAACGGTTTTTATAGTGTTGCAGTTGAAGTTCAATTTTTCATTATAACAACAAAATAAAACCGTTTTCTTAGGCTATGAAAGAAAGAAAAGAAAGAGAGAACGGAGAAAAAGGGAGAAGAGGGGAGGGAGCCGCGCCGCCACCGCACCCCGTCGCACCCAGCTCGCCACTGCGTCCTGCTGCAGTCGTCACCCGCGTCATCGTCGAGGAGAAAAATGTGTTGCGCGAGGAAGACGGAGTTGCTGCTGCGTGTTTTCGCCGTTGTCGTTATTGCCCTGGCCGTCGATGCTTTTCGCCATCGTTTGTGGGTTGTCACCTCTTCTGCTTCTGCTTTGCTGCTTTTGCAGTCACGCCGTCGTCTGCTGTCCTACATTTTTGAAGACCCGTTTCCTTCATGCAGAGTGAGTTTCTTTTTCTTCTAATTATTCTCTCTGTTGCTTAGTACAGTTATTCATGTGTCCATTTTTTTACTTTGTAACCATGTTTTCTGCAAGTCCCTTTCTTACTCATGCTACACTAACTGCTTTTTTTTAATTCAAAAAGGAAAATTGATTAGGTGTTGTGACATTGGATCGAATATTATTCAAATTATTGTCTAAACATAAACGGTAGTCTATGATTTTTGTTAGGATTAGTTGGATTATTTGATAGAATGTAATCCCCTAACAAGGTACTAGAAAAAAACATCATTGTATTCAGAATATGGTTCATTGAAGTTAGTTGTAGTTGTCTGCAGTTTAGTTCAGGGGTATGTTGTGCAATTGTGCTGTTCCTACTTTTTTTTACTCAAGGGATGCTATTTTACTACAGGACCATCACTTGTTTGAATTGCTAGAATTTGATTGGGCGTGCAGTTAGGTATACAATACGTTCATTTAATTGAATGAATTGAGAAATAACAGCACCATTAAAGTGAAACAACCATTTCCCGGTATTTCTAGCTTCTCCCCACGTATTGATGAAAGTAGCCACTTTAGTGGATAGAAGTTATGTGTAGTTTATGTGGATAGTTCAATAGTTATGTTCATTGTATTGTGGCTTTTAATCTGTATTATATTTTTTTAGTTGTGTTTCATGCTTGATTTGGTTTCAAGTATTTCTCTTTGGGGGCATTACAATCTGGATGTCGCTGCTTCTGAATCGTGCCGTGTCACTGGTTCTCTGCCTCCTCATCGTGGCTCAACCTCTGTTTAGGTAACTTAAGTGTCTCTTGTTCTATGATTTTAATTGATTCAGTTTCTGTTTTTATTTGAATATTGATTTGGTATAATACTGCATGTTTTGGTCACTGGTTCTCTGGCTAGAAGTGCATTTTCGGTTTTGGTCACTGATTCTCTGACTGGAAATGCATTTTCTATTTTGGTCACTGCTCTTTTTTGGTCATTGATCCAAAATAGGAAAATATTAATTCTGTTTTGGCTGGAACTGTTTAATGCAAATAAAATTGATTGTGGGTCGCCTGCCTACATCAATAAGCATCAGGTATAGTTTTTTTTAGTTATTCAGCTATTGAGTTATAATTTGATTAAGTGAGTAATTGATTAATGATACTGCTAGGAATGGTGAATTGAGGTGAGGAATATGGTGAGTTTTATTCATTGTTCCTTATATTTTTTCCTATTTTCTCTGCATAGTTATATCTTTTTTTCTTGATCATTGTAAATTAATCATTATATGTTTTAGGGTGCTGCTACTCTAAATTATTGGAAGCTGGTCATCACTGTTTGAAAAAAACAATGCATCACAATTGCCCAGTTTGCTTTGAGGTATAAACTATAAAGACTATTCTTCTATTATGGTAAAATCTTTTGGGAAGAACCCCATGATTTCATTTTGTTTGGTTTATGAATTGGTTTCGCTTATTATGAATTTTGTTGGTTGTTGCTATGATGATGTTGGTTTATTATGCCATTAGTTACTTTGTTGATTGAATTTTTTTCTTTAATGAGATTTTGTTCTGAGCAATGTTAGGAGAAAATAGTTCTGCGTCGTCATCGGTTCCTACTTTGTCATCCACTACTGTTCCGTGCTCTCTTCTCTGCTTGCGTCCACTGCACTGTCCCCCACTTGGTCCGCTGAGGTTCGGTGTGTGTTTGGATTAAGCTTATTTTCTATTATAAATCAAAGAGTCATTTAGCTGAATATGTTCTCTCTATGTAAAAAGTTAAGCATAGAATTTTTGTTTGAATTCAATTTAGTTTTGGATTAAGCTTATTTTCTATTATTAATGGTTGTTTTTTAATTGCTGGTTGGTTTATCTTGTTAGCATGTAAAGTGCTGAGAATTCCGAGTTGATTCTCTCAATGGATGTCTTAGTGTTTCACAAAATGAGTGTTTAAATTATGGTAATATTCAGGGATTAAATTTGTTTGATGACTCAGCTGAGGACATTCTCGGTGGCAGCAGACTTGGAAACAAATTCCGTGGCTTGTCTAAGAACCAAATCCTTAGGAGTTCCTCATCAGATAAAGAGAGAGCAAACAATGTTGCTAAGATCAAAGTTGTGATATGCTTTGTATTGCATGGTTCTCTTCTATGCTTCTTGTAGTTTGCATTATGTTTGATGCTAATCAATGTTCTTTTAGTTACTTTAGCAGTTACATGTTGATTGAGAATGCTACTTGCTACATCAAGTTCTTAATCGGTAATGGCTTGGCTAGTGTCAACATGTATAGATTGTAAACTTTGAAGTTTTTTGAGTGTGCAATCAATGAATTAATTGATTCTAATTTGGATTTGAATTTCGTTTGGTGTATTTTAAGTTGTAAAATGATGCAAAGCAATGAGTACTATTTTTCTTTATTATGTATATTTTTCTTTAGTGATTTGATTTAAATAGTTAAGCTTATTTATTGACACTAAATTAAAAAAAATAGTTGGAACTAATTTCAATGCAACATGAGAAAAATATTGTAAATAAAGAATTATATCATTACAAAAATCCGTTGTCAAAAGTCACAAAATAAAACGGTGTTAAAACCGTTGTCTTAGACGACTATAAAATGACAATGGTATTAAAACCGTTGCCAAAAAATGATACCAACGATAACGCTTTAAAACCGTTGGCTTTGTGAATAATAAAACTACAACAGTTTAAAACCGTTGCCTATCCAGTTATAGTTTTAAACTGTTGGATCATGAAAGAGAACCGTTTAAAACCGTTGCTTATCGAGTAACGGTTCAAAACCGTTGTTTAAAATTTTCTTTCAAAACCGTTGTCTATGCCAGTAACTATGGCAACGGTTTTTCAGTTGTCGTTGCCTTAGGTAAAAAACCGTTGCCTATGAGCATTGGCAACGGCCACATATACCACAGGTCAAAAACCGTTGCCAAAGCGTTGCCTAAAATTTTAGGAACGGTTTTTCAATCTACGGTAACGGTTTTTGACCGTTGCGAAAACCCATATTTGTTGTAGTGGATCTTTGATTAGCTTAGACTAGAGTGTGTGTATCATTCAAGTGTGGGAACCTTGGGACATTGGGGGAATAAAAGGGTAGTTTTGTATTTTTATTGAAATTATTGGGAATTGGGTACATGCTCATGTATTGATAAAATGTATAGACCTTATGCATTGATGTTCTTGTATATAGTTTGAATGAAAAAAATGAGAAAAACAAAAGAAAAAGAAAATGAAACAAAAAGAAGAGCATGGAAAAAAAATAGAAAAATAAAAAAACAAATAAAAAGAAAGAAATAAAAAGGGGACAAAATACCCCAAGCAAAGCTCAATAAGGGTCAATGCATAAGTGTTGTGAAAATGAAAAGGAAATGCATAAGTATGTGAAAAAGTGAGAAAAATGGGTAGTTAGGTTAGCTTTAAAATTGTATAGGATGTCATAGGTTAGGTGGGAAGTTTAAGCGTATCAAAGATTCGAATTTCAAGCTCACTTGACCAAATATGCATCCTTACCTTGACCCTAGCCCCGTTACAACCTATGAAAAGACCTCATGATACTTGTATGCATGCATTGAATAAATGTTGATTGTTAGAAGAAAAACAAATCTTAGAAAGCATGAAATAGAGGGGAATTAAGAGAATCAACCCTAAACACTTGAGCAAATAGAGTGCAAACACATCCGATGAGGGTTTGATGCTCAATTACATGTTTTCACCTATAATCTTCACTTTTCTTGCAAGTTTGTAAAAATATTTAATAACTCAATTTAATTGTGGATTAGACTTGCTAGTCCTTAGACCTTGTGCATATATGCTTCTTGGGAATTGATTTATTTTGACCAAGCAATTGCATTCATATAGATAGTTGCATATAGGTAGATTGCATTTAGTTAGACTTCATTGAATAAATGTTGATAACCCTTGTTTCTCTCTTGGTTTAAGCATGAGGACATGCTTGGTTTAAGTGTGGGGAGGTTGATAAACCCTGTTTTTAGGGTTTATCTTGTGTTGAATTTAGAGGATTTTATCATCTTTTCCCACATGTATTCAATGAAATAGCATGGTTTTGTAAATTCTCCTTTAATTGTGCTTAAGAGTGAAAACATGCTTTTTAGGCCCTTAATTGTTTAATCTTAATTCACCTTGATTCCATTAGATGCCTTGATATATTTGTTAAATGATTTCAGGATTAGGAGGCAAAGAATGGATCAAAAGAATGAAGGAAAAGTATGTAAAAATGGAGAACTCATGAAGAAATGAAGGAATCGCAAAAGCTGTCAAGCCGACCTCTTCGCACTTAATCGACCATAACTTGAGCTACAGAGGTCCAAATAATGCGGTTCTAGTTGCGTTGGAAAGCTAACATCCGGGACTTCGAAATAATATAATATTTGCCATAGTTGTATCACGTTTAGAGGGCACACGTGGTATGTACGTGTACATGCTGATTTGCACGTGATTCATTAAAAGCAAATTAGTGGCCAGCGAATTCTAAAGCCTTGTAGGCCCAATCCAACTCATTTTTGATGTTATTTAACCCAAGGATTGAAGAAAAATAAGACATCTAGCCATTAGTTTAATTTTATTTTAGTTTTATGATGCTTTAGTTAGTTTTTAGAGAGAGAAGCTCTCTCTTCTCTCTAGAATTAGGAGTAGCTTAGATCTAGATTAGGAATTCTTAGATCTAGGTTAATTTCATGCTTTGATTTACTTTTCCTTTTGCAATTCTTCTTCTTCTACCTTTCTTCTCTCTAGTTTAATATTTAATTCTTGTAATTCTTTACTTTTATGTTCATGCACTTTTGTTTTTTCTATTTTCATGTTCCTTTATTATTCATTTGATTTGTTGTTATTTAATTCCTTGCTATTGAGTAGTGTAGATTTACTTTCCTTGCAATTTTACTATACTTTCCTTTTATGCCTTCCAAGTGTTTGATAAAATGCTTGGTTGGATTTTAGAGTTGACTTTAATGCTCTTAGCTTGGGAAGGTAACTTAGGAACTCTTGAGTTACTAATGTCCAAGTGATTGACAATTGGGAGCCATTAACTCTAGATCTCACTAATTGATTTGGTGGAGAACTAGGACTTATGGACTTGGATTGATATAGCTCACTTGACTTTTCTCTACTATTAGTTAGGGGTTGACTTAGTGAGATTGATCCTTACCAATTCTCATGTTGTGGTTAGTGATTAGAATAAAGATCCTTGACCACCAAACCTTGCCAAGACCTTTTTAGTTGTTAGTTTATTTTTATTGCCATTTACATTTTATGTCCTTATCCCAAAAACCCCAAAATACAACCCATAACCAATAACAAGACACTTTATTATAATTCCTAGGGAGAACGACCCGAGGTTTAATACTTCAGTTTATAAATTTAAGGGTTTGTTGTAGTGACAAACAATCTTTTGTATGAAAGGATTATTGATTGGTTTAGAAACTATACTTGCAACGAGAATCTCAATTGTAAAATTCTAAACCACACAAAAATCCTCTCATCAGAGATCACAGATTCTGAGCACTCCAATCAATGGAGATATGCTTCAGAACCACAAGATGAGCAAAACAATTTCATCGGATATTACCCACCATTACAATATGATTCAAGTCATTATCCTAATGATGGCTGGGAATATCACCAAGAAATGATAGATGATGAATCAATTCACGTGAGATATGATCCAGAACCACAAGATGATTTATGTCATTACCCATGGTGTCTGGACATGTCAACAAGAGTGTGAACAATCAGTTGAAATGGGACACTTCCCAGAGACACAATATGATCCAGATTTTGATGAGTCTAACAACTATTCATATTGTGACTGGGAGGGGCAAAATCAAAGGAATCTTGATGATCCATACTTTGTCCATCAAGAAACATCATCACTGGATTGTGCTTTCAATAAATTCATGCAAAATTGTCCACCAATGCCACAAGATGATCCATACTGTGATGAATTCAACAATTCTTCAAGTTGTGCTTGGGAGGATCAAAATCAGGAGCACCCAATATGTCATACTCCATCAATCAAGAGCTATCATCACTTGAGCAAACCTTCAATTCATTCATGATAAATTGTCCAACCTCACCTCCCAGTTTTCCACTTGAAAATTTTTCATCACTTGATTTTGCCTCAACACAAAGCTTCCCTCAAGATCCATACAACTCATTTCACCAACCACAAAATTCATTCCACTACACAGAAAAATCATCTCAACAGTCACAAAACTCATTTCTTGATTCACAAGATTCAGTCCATACCACTCAAAACAACCTCACCACAATACCTCCATATCCACAAAATTTCTCTCAACCTTCATCTTTTGAGCTAGTATCTGAGGATCCCCTTCAAAAGTCCAGGGAATTGTTGGAAAGGCAAGAACAATCCTGGAGAGAACAAGAAATCCTCCTCCAAAGGATGGATGAGCACATGGAGAAAATAAGAAAACACTCGAAACTGCTAAGCAAGGAAGATAAAGACCAATTGGTGGATGTGAAGGAGGAAATGGAAGAACAAGAAGAAGAGGTCTCTGTGTCAAGTGAATTTTCAGTAAAGAAGGAAGAGGTAGTGGAGGTAATTGAACCTGAGGTTGCATATCTACAAAAGCCACTCGAGATGACAAGGGAACATGAAAATTCACAACCCTCACAAACCTCCCTAAACCAAAGACTCTCAACACTTGAATCTGTAACTGAAAAATATGAGGAGGAGATGAAGAAATCTTGGAAAGAACAACAAGCCTCATCTAAGAAAGTGCTATTAAGTCAAATGTTGAGTGCAGAGGAGGAAGTGGAAGAATAAGAAAGTGAGGAAGACAATCAAGGAAATCCAAACTCAAGTGAAGCAGAAAGTTGCATAGAAAAAGGGCTCATTGAACCACCAATTCAAAAGGCTTTTGATGAAGATAATGCTCCAACCATCACACAACCACCAAGTATTAATATCCAAGAAGTTAAGGCAACTAACAAGAGTACCGATCCTACCCCTGATCCAGCAAGCAAGCTCACTCCAGCAAATAACAAAAGGAAGCTTGCTGAGGAGAAACCAAAACAGGGACAATAGTTGAATCTTCTCCCCCTTGAGGTCATTCCTCTTAACAAACTGGAAGAAGAGGAAGAAAGTGAAGAACAACATGTCAAGCTAATGACACTAAAAGAGCGCTTGTTGGGAGGCAACCCAACCGTAGGTAACATTTCATTTCTTTGCTTGTTTACTTTCTATGTCTGCTTTGTTTGATTTCAATAAATTGGCATATGATTACATTCTGAGTTTGGTGTTGCCCTGCACCAATTTATTTTCAAGCTTTCTGGATGATTGCATCAAATTAAAAATGAAAGTGTCTGAAGAGCGGAAGATTGATGGTTTAGAATTCAGAATAAATTCTCGTTGCAAGTATAGTTTCTAAACCAAGTAATCAACCTTTCTTACAAATGTTTTGTTTGTCATTTAAGCAAACCAAATAAAATTGATAATCGAGTATTTAAACCTCGGGTCGTCTTCTCACGGAATTGCAGGGAGGTGTGTTATTATTGGTTATGGGTTTTCTGGGAAATTTGGAGTTTGGGCAATGGGCACAGATATAATTATAAATTAAAGTAATAAAAATAAATAAGAAATTTTATGCAATTAAATTAAAAGCCTTGACTCGGAGAAGATTAATTGGAAGTTCTATCCTTGTTGGATTTTCCAAGTGTAATGGTATTTGGTTGTTGTTCTACTTGGTTATCCTTTACTAAATAAAGGAAAATTAAGTTGGGAGCCAATTCTGTTCACAAGTCCTAATCCTCACCCTTGTGTTTGGATTAGCGTTAGTGGCCAGAGAGCCAATCACAATTAACTCTTGAGTCTTCCAACTCAAGGGTCTCCAAATATCAATCAACTCCAAAATCAAGTTGGAAGCTACTCTAAAATAGAAGAAAGCATTAATATCATAAAAAGAAAAAAGCAATCATAAATCTGAAATACCTCAAATTGCATTAAATAGAAAATCAAATTAAACATGAAAATTCATAAATTAAATTGAAAAATAAATAAATAAAAGGATCATTGAACCTGAGAAGAAGAAATAATCCTAAATCCTAAAACTAAATCCTAAGAGAGAGGAGAGAACCTCTCTCTCTAAAAACTACATCTAATCCTAAAATTATGAATTATGAGCTGATTGTTATGAATGAATGGATTACCCCACTTTATAGCCTCTAATCTATGTTTTCTGGGTCAAAAACTGGGTCGAAAACAGCCCATAAATCGCTGGAGAAGAAATCTGCCACGCTGATTTTCGTCACTGCGATGCGTCCGCATGGAGCACACATTCGTGTCACCTAGCGTCAGGGAAACTATGGCATATTATATATCAAATCGAAGCCCCGAACGTTAGCTTTCCAATGCAACTAGAACCGCGTCGTTTGGACCTCTAAAGCTAAAGTTATAGCTGTTTGAGTGCGAAGAGGTCAGGCTAAACAGCTTAGCAATTTCTCCAACTTCTTGTATTCCTTCCACTTTTGCATGCTTCTTTTCCATCCTCTAAGCCATTCCTGCCCTGTAATCTCTGAAATCACTTAACACACATATCAAGGCATCTAATGGTAATAAGAGAGGATTAAACATAGGGAACTTAAGGCCAAAGAAGCATGTTTTCAATCAAAGCACATAATTAGGAAGGCAAATGTAAAACCATGCAAATAGTATGAATAAGTGGGTAAAGAGTTGATAAAATTCACTCTATTGAGCACAAGATAAACCATAAAATAGTGGTTTATCAACCTCCCCACACTTAAACAATAGCATGTCCTCATGCTAAGCTTAAGAGAAGCTATAAAGGAGTGAAGAGGAATGATAGAATGTATGAAATGCAACCTATCTGTATGAATGCAACTACATGCAAAATGTTTCTACCTACTTGGTTAAAAGTAAATAAGCTCTTCAAGACAAACATAAATCAGATTTCACTAATTCAAATCATACAATAAAAAGCAAATAAACTTGTAAGAAGATAGCTCATGAAAGCAGGGAACAGAGAATTAAGCACTGAACCCTTACTGGTAGTGTATATCACTCTAACTCTCAAGTGTCTAGGGTTAATCACTCTACTCTTCTCTAGTCATGTTTTCTAAACTTTGTTCTTCACCTAACCAATCAACATTATTTAATGTACCAATGCAAACATCATGAGGTCTTTTTCAAGGTTGTAATGGGGCTAAGGTAAGGATAAAGGTATATATATATGGCTAAGTGAGTTATAAATTGAATCTTTGACTAACCAAGCTCTCACCTAACATACATACACTCTATATAACTCTAGAATCATGCCTAGCTATCCAAAATTCCCACTTTTGCATATTATACTCATGTATCAACTTTTCTTTTTAATTTATCACGTGTGCATTGATCTTTCATTATTAAACTTAGCATTGGGGTAATTTTGTCCCCTTATTTATTTACTTATTTATTGAGTAATTTTTTTATTCTGAACTTGAAAATAAACATAGCTTATCAATGCACATGGATTTTAATTTTTTTTTATAGTTTTACATGAGTAGGTACCCAAATTCCTAATATTTTATCAAAGTAAAAACATAACAAATTCCCTTATTCACCCATGTTCCCATAGTTTCCCCACATTAATTGTTACGCAATCTCTATCTTAAGCTAACCAAAGATTCAATTGGGGTATTTAATTGTTTTTCTGCTTAAGGCTAGTGATGTGGTTATAGAGCAGAATAAACGGAGATAAAAGGCTCAAGGTGGCTAATAAGGGTGATGTAAAAGGTAGGCTTATTTGGGATAAGTGAGCTAATAATAAATAATGGCCTCAATCATATGCAAGCATGTAAATACACTAAATATTGGACATATAGACTGAAATAAAGTAAAGATTGCAATCATAAAGAAGAAAACACACAAGAATAAAAATTTATGGTTAAATAATGAACCATGTAAATAAGCTCAAAATCTCACGGGTTGTGTGTTCTTTGGCTCAAAAAACCATGTCCCAAATACAACTTCAAACAAATTTAACACAAATTTTTCAATTTAAATTAGTGAAATACTATAAAAATTTCTTGAAAAAGAAAATATTACTTCAACCAAGTGGTAAAATATGCACAAAATCAAATAATCATGCAATCAAACATGCAAATGCAACAACTAACTACAAAGAAAATTTAAACATTGGTGTTGAGACAGGAAAATACTAACCCATGGAGATCGGTATCGACCTCTCCACACTTAAAGATTACACCGTCCTCGGTGCATGCTCAAATGTGCAAGTGGACGGGTTATTCCAACTGACGCTTTTCTCCAGAGAATGTGCAGATGGACTTGTTTGTTGCCCCATATAGAAGTTCTTCCTTTTCCGTTCCTCGGTGGCCATCCTGAAAGAAGAGAAAAATAAAGAAAAGTAACCTAGAAATAAAGATAAAAAAAATAAATAAAATATAGGTTGGTAAAGCCAAATAATGAATGTCTCAATTACATGGTAGCTACAACATGCAGTGAGAAAACAGTAGAAGCATACGGCTTATCAATAGTGCAAGAATTGCAACAATGGGGAAGAGGGTGTGGGTAATGCGAAATAGTGTAAGTGCATATCAATCCAAAAGGAATATCAGTATTATAAAAATTAGCATTGACTTATGAATAATAATACCCAATTAGAATAGAACAAGTCATAAGCACCAAGAAAATACCAGAAAAGATGCAACAGTTGAATAAGAACATTTGAACACCAATGGTAAAATAATAAATTTAGAAAAGAAAATAAAAATATGCACAAAATTAAAATGCAATGAATGAAAGTATGCAATTAAATTAAATAAAATAAAATGAAAGTGAAAAAAGATGAGAAGTTAAAAAGATGAAGAGAAAGAAAGTAAGAAAGAAAGAAGAAAGAAGAAAAGATAGAAGAATTTAGGATTGGGGAAGAAAAGATAAGATATTTGGCTGATCTGGATAAGCTGTGCGCCGCATGTGACGCGGACGCATGAGTGACGCGATCGCATGGTGTGCGATAAGGTCAGGTGACGCGGACGCGTGGGTCACGCGATCGCGTGGCCTGATTTGTGCGATTGGCGCGAGTGCAGCCTCGCGTTCGCGCAACTCTGTTTGAAATTAATTTTGCCAAAATTTTGGGTGACGCGGTCGCGTGGTTGACGCGATCGCGTGGATGGCCATATTTGCAAATCGACGCAGACGCATGGGGCACGCGTTTGCATGGTAATGCTTGTGCTTCTAGCACCGTTCCAGCACCACTCCAGCACAACTTTCGGTCATGCACCCTGTCTTACGTCGATTTTCAGGTCACGCGACCGCGTGGGAGGCTATTTTTCCAAATGACGCGGCCGCGTGGGTCACGCGGACGCGTGGGCATGTTTGTGCCTAAAGCGTGCCTCCAGCCACGCTTTCGCGTGACTTTCTGTTTACTTTCTTTTCTTCATAACACACTGGTGACGCGGACGCGTCAGCGACGTTGCCGCGTCGCGTGCGTGCTTTCCCTTTGTTTGTTTTTTTTTATGCGGTATGCAGAATGCAAAATGATATGGATATTATGAGTAATTCTAGGTTCAATGAAAATAATATAAAATAAACACGAAATAAAATTGAAAAAGAAATGATCATACCATGGTGGGTTGTCTCCCACCTAGCACTTTTAGTTAAAGTCCTTAAGTTGGACATTTGGGGAGTTCCTTGTCATAGTGGCTTGTGCTTGTATTGATCCTTGAATCCCCACCAATGTTTATACTTCCAGTGCCCTCCGGGATCCCAAACTAGGCGCAGAAAGCCTTCAAGTAAGTTAAAGCAAGTGACAAGGCCCCAAGAGTGTTGATTGCCAGAATGAATTCCGGGGTCCCAAATTTTACTTTTGCACCCATCTTCTTGTTGATCATCATGATTCCATCCAGGTGGCAGGTAATTGAAATTCTCACTGAGACATTCAAACAGCTTCCTAGACCCATTCAATTGAGATTTGTGCCAACCTTTGCATTTAAACTTTGAGCTTTCAACCATAATGAACCTTGCAGGACAATTCTTACCACTGGCCATCTTTCTCTTACTCTTAATGCCACAAAGAGCTCTAAGTTGACCATCCATCTCCAGTAGCCAATATTCAAGTGGGATTAGAAAGCTAAGGGATATGAATTTTACCACTTGAATGTTGTGAAGGATGATGGCAACTTAGGGGAAGGGGTCTCCAATAACTTCGTCAAGGTGATTTGAAGCTCCACTCCCTTGTGCTCTTTGATAACTTCCACCTATTTGCAAACTTCTTCAATATCAACATCTTCCTCTTGGTAGCTTTCTTTCAATTCAATCTCTTCTTCATTGCTCACCAAGGGCATGTGAGGCTGTGCTTCTTCTTCTTTAATCTCCATCTCTTGACCAACCTCTTCCAAGTCTTCAACTATGATATGCCTTGGAGGTTGTACACCCGCATCAGCATCAATTTCAATCGCCTTGGAAGGAGTCTCTATGTCTTGACTTTCCCATGGAGGTTCAACATCTCCAAAGTCTTCAACCACTTCTTCTTCTTCAATAATTCCAGCTTCCTCCACTTATTCCAGTACAAATTCATGCTCCTTACTGTCAACCGGAGTTTCTAATGTCTCCTTCATGCTACGTTCTTCATTAGATTGTCCACATGAAGCCATGGGGATTCCTTGAGTGTCCGAATGTCGGAAAGCTAATTGATGTATCGCTTGCTCCAATTGATGAAGGGTTGCATGAAATTGATCCACTGTTTCTTGGAGACGATCCGTTGATTCTTGTTCCTCTTAGGTATCATAAGTAGGACCATAAGGCTCTTGGATTGATGGATATGGATATGGTGCATATGGAGGTGGTGGTTCTATATATGGTTCACATGGTTCATAAGGTGGTTGGTATGGTGGATGAGGGTTAGGATCATATGATGGTGTTTGGTGGTAAGGGGTTTGTGAGTATGGTGGTCCAAAATGATGTTGAGGAGGTGGGTCATAGGTATATGATGGGGGTCCATCATATCTATCATCTTGGTGTGCCCCCTGGAATGGCTCTTGACTATAGTGATTTGGTGGGTGTTGGTTGTCACGTAAGGGTCCACCATAACTATTGTCTTGGTATGCATCGTGGAATGGTCTTTGTCTGTGGTACTGTGGAAGGTGTTGTTGCCGGAAGGGTCAATCAGATCCTCGTGGCTCCTTCCATCTCTGATTGTTTTGACCTTGATGCATGTTCCTGTTATAATTTCCATTCCTTGCAACAACATTGGAACCAAACTCAAAGCGAGAGGGGTGAGAACTCATAATAGTAATTAAAAATTAAAAACGAAAACAAAAACAAATTTAAATTAAAAGGTTATTTAAATCTTGAAATTTGAATTTTGAAAAAGTCAACAATATAAGATAAAGTTTTGAAAAAGATTTAAATTTTGAAAAGGTTTGATTTTTAAAATTTTAAATTCGAATTTTGAAAATTGAAAATTGAAATTTTGAAATTAGAATTTAAAATTTTTTTTAATTTGAATTTTGGGAAATTGAAATTTGAAATTTAAAATTTTGAGTTTTAAATTTTGAATTTTTGAATTTAGTGAGGAAAGAGAAAAACAATAAAATGATACTAAACTTAAAATTTTTAGATCAAAATGAAGAAAACAACTAAGAACAACTTGAAGATCAAGATGAACACGAAGAACAAATTTTTGAAAAATTTTTAATAACTAAATAAAAATCAATAACCTCTTAATTTAAAAAAAAAGCAAAAAATAAAAACAAAAATAAAAACAAATAAACAAGCAAAAAGCAAATATTTACAATAACCAATAATAAGGCACACGTTTGCAATTCCCCGGCAACGGCGCCATTTTGAAGAGCGGAAGATTGATGGTTTAGAATTCAGAATAAATTCTCGTTGCAAGTATAGTTTCTAAACCAAGCAATCAACCTTTCTTACAAACATTTTGTTTGTCACTTAAGTAAACCCAATAAAATTGATAACCGAGTATTTAAACCTCGGGTCGTCTTCTCAAGGAATTGCAGGGAGGTGTGTTATTATTGGTTATGGGTTTTCTGGGAAATTTGGAGTTTGGCCAATGGGCACAGATATAATTATAAATTAAAGCAATAAAATAAATAAGAAATTTTATGCAATTAAATTAAAAGCCTTGACCCGGAGAAGATTAATTGAAAGTTCTATCCTTGTTGGATTTTCCAAGTGTAATGGTATTTGGTTGTTGTTCTACTTGGTTATCATTTACTAAATAAAGGAAAATTAAGTTGGGAGCCAATTCTGTTCAAAAGTCCTAATCATCACCCTTGTATTTGGGTTAGCGTTAGTGGCCAGAGAGCCAATCACAATTAACTCTTGAGTCTTCCAACTCAAGGGTCTCCAAATATCAATCAACTCCAAAATCAAGTTGGAAGCTACTCTAAAATAGAAGAAAGCATTAATATCATAAATAGAAGAAAGCAATCATAAATCTGAAATACCTCAAATTGCATTAAATAGAAAATCAAATTAAACATGAGAATTCATAAACTAAATTGAAAAATAAATAAATAAAAGGATCATTGAACCTAAGAAGAAGAAATAATCCTAAATCCTAAAACTAAATCCTAAGAGAGAGGAGAGAACCTCTCTCTTTAAAAACTACATCTAATCCTAAAATTATGAATTATGAGCTGATTGTTATGAATGAATGGATTCCCCCACTTTATAGCCTCTAATCTGTGTTTTCTGGGCTGAAAACTGGGTCGAAAACAGCCCATAAATCGCTGGAGAAGAAATCTGCCACGCTGATTTTCGTCACTGCGACGCGTCCGCGTGGATACGCATTCGTGTCACCTAGCGTCAGGGCAACTATGGGATATTATATATCAAATTGAAGCCCCGGACGTTAGCTTTCCAACGCAACTGGAACCGCGTCGTTTGGACCTCTATAGCTAAAGTTATAGCCGTTTGAGTGCGAAGAGGTCAGGCTGGACAGCTTAGCAATTTCTCCAACTTCTTGTATTCCTTCCACTTTTGCATGCTTTCTTTCCATCCTCAGATCCATTCCTGCCCTGTAATCTTTGAAATCACTTAACACACATATCAAAGCATCTAATGGTAATAAGAGAGGATTAAACATAGGGAACTTAAGGCCAAAGAAGCATGTTTTCAATCAAAGCACATAATTAGGAAGGCAAATGTAAAACCATGCAAATAGTATGAATAAACCATAAAATAGTGGTTTATCAACCTTCCCACACTTAAACAATAGCATGTTCTCATGCTAAGCTCAAGAGAAGCTATAAAGGAGTGAAGAGGAATGATAGAATGTACGAAATGCAACCTATATGTATGAATGCAACTTCATGCAAAATGTTTCTACCTACTTGGTTAAAAGTAAATAAGCTCTTCAAGACAAACATAAATCAGATTTCACTAATTCAAATCATACAATAAAAAGCAAATAAACTTGTAAGAAGATAGCTCATGAAAGCAGGGAACATAGAATTAAGCACTGAACCCTTAATGGTAGTGTATATCACTCTAACTCTCAAGTGTCTAGGGTTAATCACTCTACTCTTCTCTAGTCATGTTTTCTAAACTTTGTTCTTCATCTAACCAATCAACATTATTTAATATACCAATGCAAACATCATGAGGTCTTTTTCAAGGTTGTAATGGGGCTAAGGTAAGGGTAAAGGTATATATATATCACTAAGTGAGTTATAAATTGAATCTTTGACTAACCAAGCTCTCACCTAACATACATACACTCTATATAACTCTAGAATCATGTCTAGCTACCCAAAATTCCCACTTTTGCATCACATACTCATGTATCAACTTTTCTTTTTAATTTATCCCATGTGCATTGATCTTTCATTATTAAACTTAGCATTGGGGTAATTTTGTCTCCTTATTTATTTACTTATTTATTGAGTATTTTTTTTATTCTGAACATGAAAAAATAAACATAGCTTATCAATGCACATGGATTTTTAATTTTTTTATAGTTTCACATGAGTAGGTACCCAAATTCCTAATATTTTATCAAAGTAAAAACATAACACATTCCCTTATTCACCCATGCTCCCATAGTTTCCCCACACTTAATTGTTACACAATCTCTATCTTAGGCTAACCAAAGATTCAGTTGGGGTATTTAATTGTTTTTCTGCTTAAGGCTAGTGATGTGGTTATAGAGCAGAATAAACGGGGATAAAAGGCTCAAGGTGGCTAACAAGGGTGATGTAAAAGGTAAGCTTATTTGGGATAAGTGAGCTAATAACAAATAATGGCCTCAATCATATGCAAGCATGTAAATACACTAAATATTGGACATATAGACTGAAATAAAGTAAAGATTGCAATCATAGAGAAGAAAATACACAAGAATAAAAATTTATGGTTAAATAATGTAACCATGTAAATAAGCTCAAAATCTCACGGGTTGTGTGTTCTTTGGCTCAAAAATCCATGTTCCAAATACAACTTCAAACAAATTTAACACAAATTTTTCAATTTAAATTAGTGAAATACTATAAAAATTTCTTGAAAAAGAAAATATTACTTCAAGCAAGTGGTAAAATATGCATAAAATCAAATAATCATGCAATCAAACATGCAAATGCAACAACTAACTACAAAGAAAATTTAAACATTGGGGTTGAGACAGGAAAGTGCTAACCCATGGAGATCGGTATCGACCTCTCCACACTTAAAGATTGCACCATCCTCGGTGCATGCTCAGATGTGCAAGTGGACGGGTTGTTCCAACTGACGCTTTTCTCCGGAGAATGTGCAGATGGACTTGTTTGTTGCCCCATATAGAAGTTCTTCCTTTTCCCTTCCTTGGTGGCCATCCTGAAAGAAGAGGAGAATGGAGAAAAATAATCCAGAAATAAAGATAAGAAAAATAAATAAAATATGGGTTGGTAATGCCAAATAATGAATGTCTCAATTACATGGTAGCTACAACATGCGGTGAGAAAACAGTAGAATCATACGGCATATCAATAGTGCAAGAATTGCAACAATAGGGAAGAGGGTGTGGGTAATGCGAAATAGTGTAAGTGCATATCAATGCAAAAGGAATATCAGTATTATAAAAATTAGTATTGACTTATGAATAATAATACCCAAGTAGAATAGAATAAGTCATAAGCACCAAGAAAATACCAGAAAAGATGTAACAGTTGAATAAGAACATTTGAACATCAATGGTAAAATAATAAATTTAGAAAAGAAAATAAAAATATGCACAAAATTAAAATGCAATGAATGAAAGTATGCAATTAAATTAAATAAAATAAAATAAAAGTGAAAAAGGATGAGAAGTTAAAAAGATGAAAAGAAAGAAAGTAAGAAAGAAAGAAGAAAGAAGAAAAGATAGAAGAATTTAGGATTGGGGAAGAAAAGATAAGATATTTGGTTGATCTGGATAAGCTGTGCGCCGCATGTGATGCGGACGCGTGAGTGATGCGATCGCGTGGTGTGCGATAAGGTCAGGTGACGCGGACGCGTGTGTCACGCGATCGCGTGGCCTGATTTGTGCGATTGATGCGAGTGCAGCCTCGCGTTCGCGCAACTCTCTGTTTGAAATTCATTTTGCCAAAATTTTGGGTGACGCGGTCGCGTGGTTGACACGATCGCGTGGATGGCCATATTTGCAAATCGACGCGGACGCGTGGGGCACGCGTTCGCGTGGTAAGGCTTGTGCTTCTAGCACCGTTCCAGCACCACTCCAGTACAACTTTCGGTCATGCACCCTGTCTTACGTCGATTTTCAGGTCACACGAACGCATGGGTGACGCGGACGCGTGGGAGGCTATTTTTCCAATGACACGGCCGCGTGGGTCACGCGAACGCGTGGGCATATTTGTGCCTAAAGCGCGCCTCCAGCCACGCTTTCGCGTGACTTTATGTTTACTTTCTTTTCTTCATAACGCACTGGTGACGCGGACGCGTCAGCGACGCTGCCGCGTCGCGTGCGTGCTTTCCCTTTGTTTGTTTTTTTTGATGCAGTATGTAGAATGCAAAATGATATGGATGTTATGAGTAATTCCATATTCAATGAAAATAAAATAAAATAAAAATAAACAACACGAAATAAAATTGAAAAAGAAACGATCATACCATGGTGGGTTGTCTCCCACCTAGCACTTTTAGTTAAAGTCCTTAAGTTGGACATTTGGTGAGTTCCTTGTCATGGTGGCTTGTGCTTGTATTGATCCTTGAATCTCCACCAATGTTTATACTTCTAGTACCCTCCCGGATCCCAAACTAGGCACAGAAAGCCTTCAAGTAAGTTAAAGCAAGTGACAAGGCCCCAAGAGTGTTGATTGCCAGAATGAATTCCGGGGTCCCAAATCTTGCTTTTGCACCCGTTTTCTTGTTGATCATCATGATTACATCCGGGTGGCAGGTAATTGAAATTCTCACTGAGACATCCAAACAGCTTCCTAGACCCATTCAATTGAGATTTGTGCCAACCTTTGCATTTAAACTTTGAGCTTTCAACCATAATCAACCTTGCAGGACAATTCTTACCACTGGCTATCTTCCTCTTTCTCTTAATGCCACAAAGAGCTCTAAGTTGTCCATCCATCTCCAGTAGCCCATATTCAAGTGGGATCAGAAAGCTAAGGGATATGAATTTTACCCACTTGAATGTTGTGAAGGATGATGGCAACTTAGGGGAAGGGGTCTCTAATAACTTCGGCAAGGTGATTTCAAGCTCCACTCCCTTGTGCTCTTTGATAACTTCCACCTCTTTGCAAACTTCTTCAATATCAACCTCTTCCTCTTGGTAGCTTTCTTCCAATTCAATCTCTTCTTCATTGCTCACCAAGAGCATGGGAGGCTGTGCTTCTTCTTCTTTAATCTCCATCTCTTGACCAACCTCTTCCAAGTCTTCAACTATGATATGCCTTGGAGGTTGTACACCCGCCTCAGCATCAATTTCAATCGCCTTGGAAGGAGTCTCTATGTCTTGACTTTCCCATGGAGGTTCAACATCTCCCAAGTCTTTAACCACTTCTTCTTCAATAATTCTGGCTTTCTCCACTTGTTCCAGTACATGCTCCTTACTGTCAACCGGAGTTTCTAATGTCTCCTTCATGCTACGTTCTTCATTAGATTGTCCACATGAAGCCATTGGGATTCCTTGAGTGTCCAAATGTCGGGAAGCTAATTGATGTATCGCTTGCTCTAATTGATAAAGGATTGCATGAAATTGATCCACTATTTCCTTGAGACGATTCGTTGATTCTTGTTCCGCTTGGGTATCATAAGTAGGACCATAAGGCTCTTGGATTGATGGATAAGGATATGGTGCATATGGAGGTGGTGGTTCTTGGGAGTAATTGGGTTGGAATTGGGGTGGTTCTATATATGGTTCACATGGTTCATAAGGTGGTTGGTATGGTGGATGAGGGTTAGGATCATATGAGGGTGTTTGGTGGTAAGGGGTTTGTGAGTATGGTGGTCCAAAATGATGTTGAGGAGGTGGGTCATAGGTATATGATGGGGTCCATCATATCTATCATCTTGGTGTGCCCCCTGGAATGGCTCTTGACTATAGTAATTTGGTGGTGTTGGTTGTCACGGAAGGGTCCACCATAACTATTGCCTTGGTATGCATCGTGGAATGGTCTTTGTCTGTGGTACTGTGGAAGGTGTTGTTGCCGAAAGGGTCGATGAGATCCTCGTGGCTCCTTCCATCTCTGATTGTTTTGACCATGATGCATGTTCCTGTTATAATTTTCATTCCTTGCAACAACATTGGAACCAAACTCAAAGCGAGAGGGGTGAGAACTCATAATAGTAATTAAAAATTAAAAACGAAAACAAAAACAAATTTAAATTACAAGGTTATTTAAATTTTGAATTTGAAAATTAAATTTTGAAATTTGAAATTTGAATTTTAAATTTTTGAAATTTGAATTTTGAAATTTGAATTTTGAAAAAGTCAACAATATAAGATAAAGTTTTGAAAAAGATTTAAATTTTGAAAATGTTTGATTTTTAAAATTTTAAATTTGAATTTTGAAAATTGAAATTTGAAATTTTGAAATTTGAATTAATTTTTTTTAATTTCAATTTTGGGAAATTGAAATTTGAAATTTGAAATTTTGAGTTTTAAATTTTGAATTTTTGAATTTAGTGAGGAAAGAGAAAAACAATAAAATGACACAAAACTTAAAATTTTTAGATCAAAATGAAGAAAACAACTAAGAACAACTTGAAGATCAAGATGAACACGAAGAACAAATTTTTGAAAAATTTTTAATCACTAAATAAAAACCAATAACCTCTTAATTTAAAAAAAAAGCAAAAAAAAAAACAAAAATAAAAACAAATAAACAAGTAAAAAACAAATATTTACAATAAACAATAATAAGGCACACGTTTGCAATTCCCCGGCAACGGCGCCATTTTGAAGAGTGGAAGATTAATGGTTTAGAATTCAGAATAAATTCTCATTGCAAGTATAGTTTCTAAACCAAGCAATCAACCTTTCTTACAAACGTTTTATTTGTCACTTAAGCAAATCCAATAAAATTGATAACCGAGTATTTAAACCTCGGGTCGTCTTCTCAAGGAATTGCAGGGAGGTGTGTTATTATTGGTTATGGCTTTTCTGGAAAATTTGGAGTTTGGGCAATGAGCACAGATATAATTATAAATTAAAGTAATAAAAATAAATAAGAAATTTTATGCAATTAAATTAAAAGCCTTGACCCAGAGAAGATTAATTGGAAGTTCTATCCTTGTTGGATTTTCCAAGTGTAATGGTAATTGGTTGTTGTTCTACTTGGTTATCCTTTACTAAATAAAGGAAAATTAAGTTGGGAGCCAATTTATGTTCACAAGTCCTAATCCTCACCCTTGTGTTTGGATTAGCGTTAGTGGCCAGAGAGCCAATCACAATTAACTCTTGAGTCTTCCAACTCAAGGGTCTCTAAAATAGAAGAAACCATTAATATCATAAATAGAAGAAAGTAATCATAAATCTGAAATACCTCAAATTGTATTAAATAGAAAATCAAATTAAACATGAGAATTCATAAACTAAATTGAAAAATAAATAAATAAAAGGATCATTGAACCTGAGAAGAAGAAATATTCCTAAATCCTAAAACTAAATCCTAAGAGAGAGGAGAGAACCTCTCTCTCTAAAAACTACATCTAATCCTAAAATTATGCATTATGAGCTGATTGTTATGAATGAATGGATTCTCCCACTTTATAGCCTCTAATATGTGTTTTCTGGGCCGAAAATTGGGTCGAAAACAGCCCAGGAATCGCTGGAGAAGAAATCTGCCACGCTGATTTTCGTCACTGCGATGCGTCCGCGTGGAGCACGCGTTCGCGTCACCTAGCATCAGGGCAACTATGGTATATTATATATCAAATTGAAGCCCCAGATGTTAGCTTCCCAACCCAACTGGAACCGCGTCGTTTGGACCTCTGTAGCTAAAGTTATAGCCGTTTGAGTGCGAAGAGGTCAGGCTGGATAGCTTAGCAATTTCTCCAACTTCTTGTATTCCTTCCACTTTTGCATGCTTCCTTTCCATCCTCTGAGCCATTCCTATCCTGTAATCTCTGAAATCACTTAACACACATATCAAGGCATCTAATGGTAATAAGAGAGGATTAAACATAGGGAACTTAAGGCCAAAGAAGCATGTTTTCAATCAAAGCACATAATTAGGAAGGCAAATGTAAAACCATGCAAATAGTATGAATAAGTGGATAAACAGTTGATAAAATCCACTCAATTGAGCACAAGATAAACCATAAAATAGTGGTTTATCAGTGTCGCAGTAAGATTCTAAGTTTAGTGTGCCACTTATTTTCTGTGCAATTCATTTAGCAACACCACCTGTCTGCATAATCGTAATGCCTTTGCAGTGTTATCTTTCTTTTAGTTAGACAATTTTATTTTTCTCTTTGTTTTAGTCATTTCCCTATTTTTAATGCTTTCTTTTATTAACTGTTTTGATCAAATACCTCACCAAGAAATCCTTATTCATGACAGATTCTTTGCTTGGTAATTGTATTTAAACATGTAACAGTTTTTTTTTTGTTTAGTTTTCGTTCAAATAAATTGACATATGATCGCATTCTAAGTTTGGTGTTGCTATGCAACAAAATTTGCTTCCAATCTTTATTGGATACTTGCATAAATTTCAAGTGAAAGTGTCACACTAAGTTTGGTGTGCCACTTATCTTTTATGCAATGTATTGTGCACACCCTCTTATTTTTGCAATCACAATGTCTCTGTTTCCTGTGCCTTCATGGTTATTTTTAATTTTGCTTGCTTAAACACATGTGCTACTGACATTTTATTATGTAAGACACTCATGATCCATCTTAGACCCCATCACCACTGTTTCAATTGTTGCTTGAGGATGAGCAAACACTCTAAGTTGGTATGGGAAGGGGAAGAATAGAGGAAAAAGGACAACAACAATGAAGATGAACTACAAGGTGGTAAATTTCCTTTTTCTCTTATGTATTTCTAGTACTTTAAATTGCATGATTGTCTTTTATTCCTTTCTATGCATGTGTGGCTGCTCCTTGTGAATAAAGCATAGCCTGAATTTTGAATTGTAACATGCTACGACATTATGACTACCATCTTGAATTGTGTGAGTTCAAAAGCAATAAATTATCATGATCATAAACAAACAAGGAATTAAAGAAGAATTTAGCATGGGCATACAAGTATTGGAAGGCTAGTATGATTAATTGTTGCTCAATCGCATTAGATTTTATTTAATTGAAGTTTTCATCTAGGACATTTTAGAAAATTGTTTGAAATCATGAAAACCTTGAAGAAGCAATTGCGAATTAAGGCAAGAAAGAAAAAGGGGAAAGAATGAGAAAGCTGAAGGCTCTGACCTCTGAGTACCAATGACAATTCATTTGTTAAGTACTTGTGGTGTTTATGTATCAAGCAAAAAGCTTGAGAACAAAACACTTAGAGTCAAGGCTAGGCTCAAGTGCAAAAGTACTCCCTCAAAGCTCAAGGCTCTGAGCATCAATGATTAGAGAGTAAAGAAAAGAAACAAATGAGCTTAAAGATGTCCTCTAATTAATTACTTGTGGTGCTTGTGTATCAAGTGGTAATACTTGAAAACAAAGCATTTAGAATCGTAGCTTTGTTATCAACTCATGGGTAAAGCAACCAAAAGGAGAAGCTAATAAGAAAATCAAAAGCTTGTTTCAAGGAAGAAATATAAGGAAAAGATTTCATAAATTGAGCTAGATAGAAGCATCAATCATTTACCTTTCTTTTGTGATTGTGGCATGCATAGAAAACTAGCCAACCATGAACATTGAGTTGCTATTCTTCTTACCTTAGATTGTCAATCTTTATTGCATGATTTTTTTCTTTCTTGGGAACAAGTAAGGTTTAAGTTTGGTGTTGTGATGACATGTCATCATGTCATGTTTTTCTATGCTTTTTCATACAAGAAATTAATGATTAGTGCCTAAATATTGAATGCTTTTGTGCTTAAATGATATATTTTTTTGATCTTTTGATTTTATAAACTTTGTAGGAGATAATAGAAGAAGAAGCAATAAAAATCACTAAAAGAAGAATCATACTCCCAAGGTGGCAAAAGAATTAGAAACAGACTCAAGGAGGAGCAAAGAGGATTTGCAACCCTGACCTCTTTACACTCCAACAAGAATAACTCGAGCTACAAAACTCCAAATGAGGTGATTCAAGTGGCATTGGAAAGTAAGAATCTAGAGCTTTCCAAGCATATATGGCACTACATGGTGAACACTAAATCTGAGGGAGAAAACTTACCCCAAAAGCGCAAAGATGAATATAGTATCAACCTGCAGTAAGGCCAGCTGATCTCTTCACCTTCCAAGGAGAATAACTCGAGCTGTAGAGCTTTGAATATTGCGCTCTCAAATGCATTGGAAAGTAGACATCCAGATCTTTCCAACGATATATAATAGTATGGCGTCAACATTAAGTTTGTGCCTCAGAAGCTGGCGCTAAACTTTGGTCTCCAAACAGCGCTCACTAAGTTAACTTGGCGCTCACTAAGAGAGCGCTAAGGAAGAAAACCAGCGACCTCTGATAGCACGACCATGCCTTCTTCAAAGGACCATAACTTGAGCTACAGATGTCCAATTGATGCGCTTTCAGTTGCGTTGGAAAGATAACATTCAGAGATTTCCAACGATTATAATAATTTATATTTGGCATGAAATTGAAGTGCAAGTGATAGGCATATTTAAAGCCCAAAAACACATTTGGAGTAGCGCTCGTTTCCAAAGTGAGCGCCACGCTCACTAAGCCAACTTTTTCTTGGATTTTCAAGCTTGGAGCAAAAGCTTTGCTGTCCATACATACTAGGAGCGCTCACTAAGTTAACTTGGCATTCACTAAGAGAGCGCTAAGGAAGAAATTTTGCACACCAAAGAGAAGCACGCACGAAATGAACGGGGCGCACATTTTGTGAACTGAACGCTCCCGTGAAGGCAACACCCAAGACCCATTTCATTGAAGCCCAAAAGCAAGCAAAGCCCATTAACATGACTCAAAGGCACAAGAAAAAGCTAGATTAGGAATTTCATTTGAATTGTAATCTGTTTTCAATTTCAATTTCATTTTCATTTTGTAAAGCCTATATAAAGGCATCAGTTTCATTTCATTAGGAGGAGATCGGTTAGGCTACAGTAGTAGTAGGCAGTAGTAGGAGTAGGAGTAGGATAGGAAGCTCTCTTTGATACACTTTTATTTTTCTGTACTCTCTATATTTCAGAATTCAATTCAGCTTATTGCAATTTCCATTTCTTACACTTCTCTGCTACAATTTCCTTTTCTGCAATTTTACTTTCTGCAACTTTACATTTGAGATTGTTGAGATTCAAATTTACTTTTCCTGCAATTTAATTCTTCTACAATCATTCTGAGTTTTGATTTACTGCTTCCTTTAAATTTCCTGCACCCAATTCCCTTTACATTTGATGCAATTTACATTTCTTGTTCTTTAAGATTTTGTCAGATTTACTTTCTACAATTTAAATTTCTTGTCATTTACATTCTGCTGCTTAAATTCTCATTCAATTCATCACTGTCTGCTTAACTAAATTGATCACTCACTAAAGTTGCTTGATCCATCAATCCTTGTGTGATCGACTTCACTCTTGTGAGTTATTACTACTTGATGCGACCCGGTACACTTGCCGGTGAGTTTTGTGTGGAAATCTAATTTTCACCCATCACTCACTAAGGGAGCTCTAGTGAAGAATGAGTGCACGAGAGATGCATGATAAACCCCAATTTTGTGGTTTATATTGTGTAGAATTTGGGGGGTTTTGTCAATATTTTTTCACACTTATTCACAAGAAATTCATGGTTTTGTGTTCTCTTTCTAATATTGCTCCATGATGAAAAACATGCTTCTTTTGCCTTAAAATTGCTATATTTTGATCCTCTTTTATTACCATTCGATGCCGTGACATGTTTGTTGAGTGATTTCAGAATTTATAGGGTAAGAATGGCCTAGAAGAGAGAAAGAAAGCATGCACAAGAGGAAGGAACATGAAGATTTGGATTTTGGGAATTTCAGCATGTGTGCGCACGCGCACCTCGCGCGCACGCGCACCTCGTGCGCACGCGCACCTTGCGCGCACGCGTGGATGAGGACAGCTGGAAGCGGCGCGCAAAGATGGACGCATCCGCGCAGATTAGGAAAATCCACACCGGCGTGCACGCGTACAGGGCACGCACGCGTGGATCACAAAAGCAATTGGCGCGCACGCATTCATGGCGCGTACGTGCGATAAGCTGCACATGACCTCATTAAAGGAAATCATGCCTGGCGATTTCTGAGGCTCAAGAGGCCCAAATTCAAGCTGATTTTGCATGGAAAAGACCCAAGGATGCTAGGGGAAAGGGGGGATCAATTATTTGACACTTAGACACAATTTTTAGCTAGTTTTTGGTTTTTGTTCTTCTAGTTTGAATTTATCTTCCCTTGTTGAATTCTGAATTGGATCTTGTTAATTACTAGTTTTGATTGCTTATTTTGAATTCCTTAGCATAATTTTGTTTAGATCTTGTGTTAGATTTATGTTTTCTTGTCAATTGTCACTTTATACCCATTTCATAAATCTTGTGAATCTTGAATTGCTAATGTTACATTGATGATTTTCATGATTAATTGTGTTGTTTGAGTGACTGTATGTTGATAATTGTTAGTGGGTACTTGCTAATTTCATTTAATTGCACTTTGAATATTGTCTTTTAGTAATGCTAATTTCATTTAATATGCCTCTCTTAAGGAACATACCGAATCACTAGACGGTATGGAGAGTGACTTGGAGCCCGCTACTTCCTAACCTTCTGTTGGCACTACTAATACATCTTACAGGTGAACCATACATGGCGGAGTGATGAGCGGATAATTTATACACTTTTTGGCATTGTTTTTAGGCAGTTTTTAGTATGTTTTAGTTACTTTTTATTATATTTTTATTAGTTTTTAAATAAAAATCACATTTCTGGACTTCACTATGAGTTTGTGTGTTTTTCTGTGATTTCAGATATTTTCTGGCTGAAATGGAGGGACCTGAGCAAAAATTTAATTCAGAGGTTGAAAAAGGACTACAGATGCTGTTGGATTCTGACCTCCCTGCACTCAAAGTGGATTTTATGGATCTACAAAAGCCCAATTGGAGAGCTCTTAATTGTGTTGGAAAGTAGACATCCTGGACTTTCTAAAAATATATAATAGTCTATACTTGGCCCGAGTTTTGATACCGCAAACTGGCGTTTAAACGCCAACTTTCTACCCTTTTCTAGCGTTAAACGCCAGAACTGGCATAAAAGCTGGAGTTAAACGCCCAAACTGGCACAAAAGCTGGCGTTTAACTCCAAGAAAGGTCTCTACATGTGAAAGCTTCAATGCTCAGCCCAAGCACACACCAAGTGGGCCCCGAAAGTGGATTTCTGCACTATCTATCTTAGCTTACTCATTTTCTGTAAACCTAGGTTACTGGTTCATTATAAAAACCACATTTAGTGATTCATTTTGTACCTCATAACATTTTACATTAGAATTTGTATTTTCTATGGCATGAGTCTCTAAACTCCATGGTTGGGGGTGAGGAGCTCTGCTGTGTTTTGATGGATTAATGCAATTACTACTGTTTTTCATTCAATCACGCTTGTTTCTATTCTAAGATATTCACTCGTTCTTCAACCTGATGAATGTGATGATCCGTGACAACTCATCATCATTCTCACCTATGAATGCGTGCCTGACAACCACCTCCGTTCTATCTGCAATAGCTTGAGTGCATATCTCTTGGGTTTCTAATCTAAGATTAGAACCTTCGTGGTATAGGTTAGAATTATTGGCGGCTATTCTTGAGATCCCGAAAGTCTAAACCTTGTTTGTGGTATTCTGAGTAGGATCTAGGATGGGATGACTGTGACGAGCTTCAAACTCGCAAGTACTGGGTGATGAGCGGATAATTTATACGCTTTTTGGCATTGTTTTTACATAGTTTTTAGTGTGATTTAATTAGTTTTTAATATATTTTTATTAGTTTTTAAATAAAAATCACATTTATGGACTTTACTATGATTTTGTGTGTTTTTCTGTGATCTCAGGTATTTTCTGACTGAAATTGAAGGACTTGAGTAAAAATCTGATTCAGAGGCTGAAGAAGGACTGCAGATGCTGTTGGATTCTGACCTCCTTGCACTCAAAGTGGATTTTCTGGAGCTACAGGAACCCAAATGGCACGCTCTTAATTGCGTTAGAAAGTAGACATCCAGAGCTTTCCAGCAATATATAATAGTCCATACTTTGCATGAGTTTAGATGACGCAAACTGGCGTTCAACGCCAGCTTTCTGCCCTATTCTGGAGTTAAACGCCAGAAACAGGTTGCAAATCAGAGTTAAATGCCAGAAACAGGTTATAACCTAGCGTTTAACTCCAAGGAAGACCTCTACATGTGGAAGCTTCAATGCTCAGCCCAAGCACACACCAAGTGGGCCCCGAAGTAGATTTCTGCATCATTTACTTATTTCTGTAAACCTTAGTAACTAGTTTAGTATAAATAGGACTTTTTACTATTGTATTTACATCTCTGGAACACATTATGTAACTTTTTTGTTCTGAGACCTCCATGGGAGGCTGGCCACTCGGCCATGTCTACCCTATTTTCATTTATGTATTTTCAACGGTAGAGTTTCTATACGCCATAGATTAAGGTGTGGAGCTCTGCTGTTCCTCATGAATTAATGCAAAGTACTATTGTTTTTCTATTCAACTCAAGCCTATTTCTTCTCTAAGATATTCATTCGCACACAAGAACATGATGAATGTGATGATTATGTGACGCTCATCACCATTCTCACTTATGAACGCGTGCCTGACAAACACTTCCGTTCTACATGAAAGCAAGCTTGAATGCATATCTCTTAGCCTCCTGATTGTGAGATCAGAGTCTTCGTGGTTGATGAGCAGATAATTTATACGCTTTTTGGCATTGTTTTTAGTATGATTTTAGTAGGATCTAGTTACTTTTAGGGATTTTTTTATTAGTTTTTATGTTAAATTCACATTTCTGGACTTTACTATGAGTTTGTGTATTTTTCTGTGATTTCAGATATTTTCTGGCTTAAATTGAGGGACTTGAGCAAAAATCAGATTCAGAGGTAGAAGAAGGACTGCTGATGCTGTTGGATTCTGACCTTCCTGCACTCAAATTGGATTTTCTGGAGATACAAAACTTAAAATGGCGCGCTTCCAATTGCGTTGGAAAGTAGACATCCAGGGCTTTCCAGCAATATATAATAGTCCATACTTTGGCCGAGTTTAGATGATGCAAAAGGGTGTTGAACGCCAGTTCTATGCTGCAGTCTGGAGTTAAACGCCAGAAACACGTCACAAGCCATAGTTGAACACCAGAAACATGTTACAAACTGGCGTTCAACTCCAAGAATGACCTCTCCACGTGTAAACTTCAAGCTCAGCCCAAGCACACTCCAAGTGGGCCCCGGAAGTGGATTTATGCATCAATTACTTACTTTTGTAAACCCTAGTAACTAGTTTAGTATAAATATTGTATTAGACATCTTATGATTTTTAGTTCATCTTTGGATCATATTGATCACGTTTGGGGGCAGGCCATTCGGCCATGCCTGAACCTTTCACTTATGTATTTT
>NC_029788.2:34818730-34831021 GCF_000816755.2 Arachis ipaensis
GTAGCCATTGACAACGGTGATGCCCTTACATAAAGCTTGCCATGGAAAGGAGTAAGACTGATTGGATGAAGACAGCAGAAAAGCAGAGGTTCAGAGGAACGAAAGCATCTCTATACGCTTATCTGAAATTCTAACCAATGAATTACATAAGTATTTCTATCTTTATTTTCTGTTTATTTATTATTATTATTCGAAAATACTATAACCATTTGATATCCGCCTGACTGAGATGTACAAGGTGACCATAGCTTGCTTCATAGCAACAATCTCCATGGGATCGACCCTTACTCACGTAAGGTTTTATTACTTGGACGACCCAGTGCACTTGCTGGTTAGTTGTGCGAAGTTGTGAAGTTATGTTTGGACCATGGTTCTGTGCATCCGTTTTTGGTGCCATTGCCAGGGAAAGAATGAACAAACAAATTTTACAACCTAATCTGAGTAACAATTTCGCATACCAAGTTTTTGGCGCCGTTGCCGGGGATTGTCTGAGTTTGGACAACTGACGGTTCATCTTGTTGCTCAGATTGAGTAATTTTCTTCTTATTTTATTTTCAAAAAAGTTTTCAAAAAAAAAAATTCTTTCAAAAATTTCTCATCTGTTTTCAAAAATTATTCTAAAATTTTTTAAGAATGAATTCTAGTGTTTCATGAAGCATGTTGAAGCCTGACTGGCTGTAAAGCCATGTCTAAATTCATTTGGACTGGGGCTTCCAACCCAACATTATCAAGAGCAAGCTTGTTGTTGCTAATCCACCTGCTGCTGTTCCTGATCCACCTGCTGCTGTTCCTGATCCACCTGATTTACATGCTAAAGCTTGACTGGCTATTAAGCCATGTCCTACCCTGAAATTGGAGCTTTAGACTAAGAGTGCAAGATTCCTGGAATTCATATTAAGAATTTTGGAATCCTTATTTTTCTTTTTCAAATAATTTTCAAAAAATCCAAAAAATTAGAAAATCATAAAATCAAAAATATTTTGTGTTTTTGGTATGAGTCTTGTGTCAATTGCATGTTTTAAATTTTGCATAAAATTTTCGAAAAAAAATCATGCATTCATGGTGTTCTTCATGATCTTCAAGTTGTTCTTGATGAATCTTCTTGTTTGATCTTCATGTTTTCTTGTTCTGTGTCTTTTCTTGTTTTTCATATGCATTCTTGCATCCATAGAGTCTAAACATGAAAGATTTCTAAGTTTGGTGTCTTGCATGTTTTCTTTGCATTTAAAATTTTCAAAAATAAGTCTTGATGTTCATCTTGACATTCAAAGTGTTCTTGGTGTTCATCTTGACATTCATAGTGTTCTTGCATGCATTCATTGTTTTGATCTAAAAATTCTCATGCATTGAGTCTTTCTCATGTTTTTCTCTCTCATCATTAAAATTCAAAAATAAAAAAATATCTTTCCCTTTTTCACTCATAAATTTTCGAAAATTTGAGTTGACTTTTTCAAAACTTTTTAAAATTTAGTTGTTTCTTATGAGTCAAATCAAAATTTCAATTTAAAAATTTTATCTTTTTCAAAATCTTTTTCAAAAATCATATCTTTTTCATTTTTCTTATTTATTTTCGAAAATTTCAAAAATATTTTTCAAAAATATTTTTCTTAATTTTATCTCATAATTTTCGAAAATATCATCAACAATTAATATTTTGATTCAAAAATTTCAAGTTTGTTACTTGCTTGTTAAGAAAGATTCAAACTTTAAGTTATAGAATCATATCTTGTGATTTCTTGTGAATCAAGTCATTAATTGTGATTTCAAAAGTCAAATCTTTTTCAAAACTAATTCAAATCATATCTTTCTATCATATCTTTTTTAAAATCTTATCTTTTTCAAAAATTTGATTTTCAAATATCTTTTCTAACTTCTTATCTTCTTATCTTTTCAAAATTGATTTTCAAATCTTTTTCAACTAACTAATTGACTTTTTGTTTGTTTATTATCTTTTTCAAAACTACCTAACTAACTCTCTCCCTCTAATTTTCGAAAAATCTCTTCCCTCTTTTTCAAAAATTCTTTTTAAATAACTAATTGTTTCAATTTTTTAATTTTAATTTGCTTTCATTCCTAATTTTCGAAAATCACTAACCCCTTTTCAAAATTTTATTTTCGAAAATCCTCTTTCTCTCTCATCTCCTTCTATTTATTTATTCATCTACTAACACTTCATCTCACCCAAATTCGAACCCCCTCTTCCATCTGTGTTTGAATTTTCTCTTCCTCCCTTCTTTACATTACATTCTTTTCTTCTTCTACTCACACAGGGGAACCTCTATACCTGGGTAAAAAGGATCCCTATTATTATTATTTTTCTGTTCCCTCTTTTTCATATGAGCAGGAGCAAGGACAAGAACATTCTTGTTGAAGCAGACCCTGAACCTGAAAGGACTCTGAAGAGGAAACTAAGAGAAGCTAAAATACAACAATCCAGAGATAAGCTTACAAAAATTTTCGAACAGGAAGAGAAGATGGCAGCCGAAAATAATAAAAATGCATGGAGGATGCTTGGTGACTTCACTGCACCTAATTCCAATTTACATGGAAGAAGCATCTCCATCCCTACCATTGGAGCAAACAACTTTGAGCTTAAACCTCAATTAGTTTCTCTGATGCAACAAAACTGCAAGTTTCATGGACTTCCATCTGAAGACCCTTTTCAGTTCTTAACTGAATTCTTGCAGCAGATATGTGATACTGTTAAGACTAATGGAGTAGATCCTGAAGTCTACAGGCTCATGCTTTTCCCTTTTGCTGTGAGAGATAGAGCTAGAATATGGTTGGACTCTCAACCTAAGGATAGCCTGAACTCTTGGGATAAGCTGGTCAAGGCTTTCTTAGCCAAGTTCTTTCCCCCTCAAAAGCTGAGTAAGCTTAGAGTGGATGTTCAAACCTTTAGACAGAAAGAAGGTGAATCCCTCTATGAAGCTTGGGAGAGATACAAGGAATTGACCAAAAAGTGTCCTTCTGACATGCTTTCAGAATGGACCATCCTGGATATATTCTATGATGGTCTGTCTGAATTAGCTAAGATGTCATTGGATACTTCTACAGGTGGATCCATTCACCTAAAGAAAATGCCTGCATGTCCAATGATCAACAAGGAGTTTCCCTCTGAGGAACCAAAGGAATCTGAGACTCATCTAGAGACCATAGAGATTCCATTGAACCTCCTTATGCCATTCATGAGCTCTGATGAGTATTCCTCTTCTGAAAAGAATAAGGATGTTACTGAAGAGCAAGTTGCCAAGTTCCTTGGTGCAATCATGAAGCTGAATGCCAATTTATTTGGTAATGAGACTTGGGGAGATGAACCTCCCCTGTTCACCAATGAACTAAATGCATTGGATCAACTGAGATTGCTTCAGAAGAAACAAGATCCTGGAAAGTTCCTAATACCTTGTACCATAGGCACCATGACCTTTGAGAAGGCTCTATGTGACCTTGGGTCAGGAATAAACCTCATGCCACTCTCTGTAATGGAGAAATTGGGAATCTTTGAGGTACAAGCTGCTAAAATCTCATTAGAGATGGCAGACAATTCCAGAAAACAGGCTTATGGACAAGTAGAGGACATGTTAGTAAAGGTTGAAGGCCTTTACATCCCTGCTGATTTCATAATCCTTGATACTAGGAAGGATGAGGATGAATCCATCATCCTTGGAAGACCGTTCCTAGCCACAGCAAGAGCTGTGATTGATGTTAACAGAGGTGAACTAGTCCTTCAATTGAATGAGGACTCCCTTGAGTTTAAAACTCAAGGACATCCTTTTGTAAACATGGAAAAGAGGCACAGTAAGCTTCTCTCAAAACAGAGTCAACCAGAGCCCCCACAGTCAAACTCTAAGTTTGGTGTTGGGAGGCCACAACCAAACTCTAAGTTTAGTGTTGAACTCCCATATCCAAACTCTAAGTTTGGTGTTGGGGAGTCTCAACAATGCTCTGAATATCTGTGAGGCTCCATGAGAGCCCACTGTCAAGCTATTGACATTAAAGAAGCGCTTGTTAGGAGGCAGCCCAATTTTTATTTATCTTAATCTATTTTTATTTTTATTGTTTTTTCATGTTTTATTAGGTTAATGATCAGGTGGAGTCACAAAATAAATAGAAAACTCAAAAACAGAATAAAAAATAGCAGAAAAAAATCACACCCTGGAGGAAGGGCTTACTGGCATTTAAACGCCAGTAAGGAGCATCTGGCTGGCGTTCAACGCCAGAACAGAGCATGGATCTGGCATTGAATGCCAGAAATAAGCAGCATCCTGACGTTCAGACGCCAGAAATGCCCACTGAGGAAGAGCTGGCGCTGAACGCCAGAAACAAGCATCTGGGCGCTGAACGCCCAGAACAAGCATCAATTCGGCGTTTAAACGCCAGAATTGCATGCAAAGGCATTTTACATGCCTAATTGGTGCAGGGATGCAATTCCTTGACACCTCAGGATCTGTGGACTCCACAGGATCATATCAGCATCTGTGGACCCTACAGGATCCCCACCTACCACCACTCATTCTCTTCCCTCTTCTCAATGTTCATACTCTCTTCCCAATAAACACTCTTCCCCAAAACTCTTCACCAATCACCTCAATCTCTCTTCCCTATCACCACCTACCACCACTCACATCCATCCACTCTTCCCCATAAACCTACCTCATAAACTCCACCCACCTTCAAAATTCAAAATCAATTTCCCAGCCAAACCCACCCTATATGGCCGAACCTTAACCCCCCTCCCTTCCCTATATAAAGCCCTCCATTCTTCTTCATTTTCACACAACACAACCCTCTCTTCCCCTTCTTGGCCGAATACACCTCTCCCTCCTCTCCTCCATATTTTCTTCTTCTTCTTCATCTATTCTTTCTTCTCTTGCTCGAGGGCGAGCAATATTCTAAGTTTGGTGTGGTAAAAGCATAAGCTTTTTGTTTTTCCATTACTATTGATGGCACCTAAGATCGGAGAATCCTCTAGAAAAGAGAAAGAAAAGATAAAAGCTTCCACCTCCGAGTCATGGGAGATGGAAAGATTCATCTCTAAAGCTCATCAAGACCACTTCTATGATGTTGTGGCCAAGAAGAAGGTAATCCCCGAGGTCCCATTCAAGCTCAAGAGAAATGAGTATCCGGAGATCCGACATGAAATCCAAAGAAGAGGTTGGGAAGTTCTAACAAACCCCATCCAACAAGTCGGCATCCTAATGGTTCAAGAGTTCTATGCCAATGCATGGATCACTAAGAACCATGATCAAAGTAAGAACCCGAACCTAAAGAATTATCTTACCATGATTCGGGGGAAATACTTAGATTTTAGTCCGGAAAATGTGAGGTTGGCGTTTGACTTGCCTATGATGCAAGGAGATGCACGCCCCTACACTAGAAGGGTCAACTTTGATCAAAGGTTGGACCAAGTCCTCATGGACATATGTGTGGAAGGAGCTCAATGGAAGATTGACTCAAAAGGCAAACCGGTTCAACTTAGAAGACTGGACCTCAAGCCTGTGGCTAGAGGATGGTTGGAGTTCATCCAACGCTCCATCATTCCCACTAGCAACCAATCTGAAGTTACTGTGGATCGAGCCATCATGATTCATAGCATCATGATTGGAGAGGCAGTAGAAGTTCATGAAGTCATCTCCCTTGAACTCTACAAAATAGCCGAAAAGCCCTCCCCCTTGGCAAGGCTAGCTTTCCCTCATCTTATTTGCCATCTATGTCACTCAGCTGGAGCTTTCATAGAAGGAGACATTCCCATTGAAGAAGAGAATCCCATCACTAAGAAAAGGATGGAGCAAAGAAGAGAGCCCACTCATGGAGCTCAAGAAACACGTGAGGAAGCTCATCATCAAGAAATCCCTGAGATACCTCAAGGGATGCACTTTCCTCCACAAAATTTTTGGGAGCAAATCAACACCTCCCTAGGAGAATTAAGTTCCAACATGGGACAATTAAGGGTGGAACATCAAGAGTACTCCATCATCCTTCATGAAATTAGAGAAGATCAAAGAGCAATGAGGGAGGAGCAACAAAGACAAGGAAGAGACATAGAAGAGCTCAAGCACATCATTGGTTCCTCAAGAAGGAAACGCCACCATCACTAAGGTGAACTCATTCCTTGTTCTTAAATTTTATGTTTTTCGTTTTCTTATGTTAAATGTTTATCTATGTTTGTGTCTTTATTACATGATCATTAGTGTCTAAGTGTCTATGCCTTAAAGTAGTGAATATGAATCCATCACCTCTCTTAAATGAAAAATGTTTTAATTACAAAAGAACAAGAAGTACATGGTTTCGAATTTATCCTTGAACTTAGTTTAATTATATTGATGTGGTGACAATACTTTTTGTTTTCTGAATGAATGCTTGAACAGTGCATATGTCTTTTGAAGTTGTTGTTTAGGAATGTTAAATATGTTGGCTCTTGAAAGAATGATGACAAGGAGACATGTTATTTGATAATCTGAAAAATCATAAAATTGATTCTTAAAGCAAGAAAAAGCAGTGAATACAAAAGCTTGCAGAAAAAAAAGAAGAAAAAAAATGGCGAAAAAAAAATAGAAAAAGAAAAAGCAAGCAGAAAAAGCCAAAAGCTCTTAAAACCAAAAGGCAAGCTTTTTGGCATTGGTTTTAGTATGTTTTTAGTAGGATCTAGTTACTTTTAGGGATGTTTTTTATTAGTTTTTATGTTAAATTCACATTTCTCGACTTTACTATGAGTTTGTGTGTTTTTCTGTGATTTCAGGTATTTTCTGGCTGAAATTGAGGGACTTGAGCAAAAATCAGATTCAGAGGTAGAAGAAGGACTGCTGATGCTGTTGGATTCTGACCTCCCTGCACTCAAATTAGATTTTCTGGAGCTACAGAACTCAAAATGGCGAGCTTTCAATTGTGTTGGAAAGTAGACATCCAGGGCTTTCCAGCAAAAGGGCGTTGAACGCCAGTTCTATGCTGCAGTCTGGAGTTAAACGCCAGAAACACGTCACAAGCCAGAGTTGAACGCCAGAAACACGTTACAAACTGGCGTTCAACTCCAAGAATAACCTCTCCACGTGTAAACTTCAAGCTCAGCCCAAGCGCACTCCAAGTGGACTCCGGAAGTGGATTTATGCATCAATTACTTACTTCTGTAAACCCTAGTAACTAGTTTAGTATAAATAGGACTTTTTACTATTGTATTAGACATCTTATGATTTTTAGTTCATCTTTGGATCATATTGATCACGTTTGGGGGCAGGCCATTCGGCCATGCCTGAACCTTTCACTTATGTATTTTCAACGGTAGAGTTTCTACACTCCATAGATTAAGGTGTGGAGCTCTGCTGTTCCTCATGAATTAATGCAAAGTACTACTGTTTTTTTATTCAATTCAACTTATTCCGCTTCTAAGATATTCATTCGCACTTCAACATGAATGTGATGAACGTGACAATCATCATCATTCCATATGAACGCGTGCCTGACAACCATTTTCGTTCAACCTTAGATTGAATGAGTATCTCTTGGATCTCTTAATCAGAATCTTCGTAGTATAAGCTAGATTGATGGTGACCTTCATGAGAGTCCAGAAAGTCTAAACCTTGTCTTTGGTATTCCGAGTAGGATTCAGGGATTGAATGACTGTGACGAACTTCAAACTCGCGAGTGCTGGGCGTAGTGACAGCCGCAAAAGGATAGTAAATCCTATTCCAGTATGATCGAGAACCTCCAGATGATTAGCCATGCAGTGACAGCGCATCGGATCATTTTCACAGAGAGGATGGGATGTAGCCATTGACAACGGTGATGCCTCCATATGATTAGCCATGCAGTGACAGCGCATCGGACCATTTTCACAGAGAGGATGAGATGTAGCCATTGACAACGGTGATGCCCTTACATAAAGCATGCCATGGAAAGGAGTAAGACTGATTGGATGAAGACAGCAGGAAAGCAGAGGTTCAGAGGAACGAAAGCTTCTCTATACGCTTATCTGAAATTCTAACCAATGAATTACATAAGTCTTTCTATGTTTATTTTCTGTTTATTTATTATTATTATTCGAAAATACTATAACCATTTGATATCCGCCTGACTGAGATTTACAAGGTGACCATAGCTTGCTTCATACCAACAATCTCCGTGGGATCGACACTTACTCACGTAAGGTTTTATTACTTGGACGACCCAGTGTACTTGCTGGTTAGTTGTGCGAAGTTGTGAAGTTATGTTTGGACCATGGTTCTGTGCATCCATTTTTGGTGCCATTGCCAGGAAAAGAACGAACAAACAAATTTTACAACCTAATCTGAGTAACAATTTCGCATACCAGTGGTATAGGCTAGAATTATTGGTGGCCATTCTTGAGATCCGGAAATTCTAAACCTTGTCTGTGGTATTCCGAGTAGGATCTAGGATGGGATGGCTGTGACGAGCTTCAAACTCGCGAGTGCTGGGCGTAGTGACAGACGCAAAAGGATTACTGAATCCTATTCCAGTATGATCGAGAACCGACAAATGATTAGCCGTGCGGTGACAGTGCATTTTGGACCATTTTCTCTGAGAGGATGGGATATAGCCATTGACAACGGTGATGCCCTACATACAGCTTGCCATGGAAATGAGTATGAAGGATTGGATGAAGACAATAGGAAAGCAGAGGTTCAGAAGGAACAAAAGCATGTCCATATGCTTATCTGAAATTCTCACCAATGAATTACATAAGTATTTCTATCCTATTTTATATTTTAATTATATTTTAATTATCTTAAATCCCATAACCATTTGAATCGGCCTGACTGAGATTTACAAGGAGACCATAGCTTGCTTCAAACCGACAATCTCCGTGGGATCGACCCTTACTCACGTAAGGTTTATTACTTGGACGACCCAGTGCACTTGCTGGTTAGTTGTGCGAAGTTGTGACAAAGAACTAAGATTATGAACGTGCGTATTAAGTTTTAAGCGCCGTTACGAAGGAATGAACGATCACGATTTCGTGCACCACTGGGCGTAGTGACAGACGCAAAAGGATCAATGGATCCTATTCCAACATGAGTGAGAACTGACAGATGATTAGCCGTGCGGTGACAGTGGATTTGGACCATTTTCACTGAGAGGATGGATGGTAGCCGTTGACAACGGTGATCCACCAACATACAGCTTGCCATGGAAGGAGCCTTGCGTGCGTGAAGAAGAAGACAGTAGGAAAGCTGAGATTCAGAAGACAGAGCATCTCCAAAACCTCAACCTGTTCTCCATTACTGCATAACAACTATTATTTAATCTATGTTCTTTTACTTATTCTGATTAAAACTAAGAATCATTACTGATATCCTGACTAAGAATTACAAGATAACCATAGCTTGCTTCAAGCTGACAATCTCCGTGGGATCGACCCTTACTCACGTAAGGTATTACTTGGACTACCCAGTGCACTTGCTGGTTAGTTGTGCGGAATTACAAAAGTGTGATTGCAATTTCGTGCACCAAGTTTTTGGCGCCGTTGCCGGGGATTGTTCGAGTTTGGACAACTGACGGTTTATTTTGTTGCTTAGATTAGGAATTTTTTTTTTCTTTTTGGTTTAGAGTCTTCTATTATTGTTTTTGGTTAAAATTTTAAAATCCTTATTTTATTTTATTTTTCTAAATTATTTTCGAAAGTTTTCAAAACCAATAACTTCATAATTTAGTCTTCTGTTTGAGTTTAGTTTCATATTTTAAGTTTGGTGTCAATTGCATAAGTTTATTTTTCTTTCAATTTTTTTCGAATTATTAGTGCTCAGAGTATAAAAATTCTTAAGTTTGGTGTCCTTTGTGTTTCTGTTTTCTAAAAAAATATTTTTCAAAAGTTGCTCTCAGTGTTCATCTTGATATTCAAAGTTTACCTGTTTGTTTTCTTTGCTTTGATCTAAAAATTCTAAGTTTGGTGTCATTTTATTATTTTTCTCTTTCCTCATTAAATTCAAAAATATCTTTCATATTTATTTAAGTGAATTTTCGAAAATTTCATTTAAAAATTCAGATTTTTATTTTAGAAAATTTTTATTCTATCTTATCTTAGTTTTGAAATTTCAAAATTCAAAATCCCTTTCAAAAATCATATCCAAAGTTTTTCAAATCTTCCTAATTAAGTAATTATTTTAGTTTTTGAATTCATTTTTCCTTTTTCTTTTTTATTTTTGAATATTATATTTTAATTTCTAATTATTTTGTTTTATCTTATTTTTTTTATTCGGTTTGTTTTTAACTAAATAAAATAAAAATAAAATATATTTTATTTGCAATTCACATCAATTCCCTTTTCTCCATCATGGACCTAAGTGGAAATGAGCAGTCCAGAAAGACTCTGGGGTCATATGCTAACCCAATTACTGCTACATATAGGAGTAACATCTATATACCTCCCATCAAAGCAAGCAGTTTTGAGCTAAATCCTCAGCTCATTATCATGGTGCAGCAAAATTGCCAGTATTCTGGTCTTCCACAGGAAGAACCTACTGAGTTTCGGGCACAATTTTTTGATGCACGGAAACTTGTCTCTCAACAAATTTCCTTTCGGCAAGTATACCGAATTGTCGTCAAGTAAAAACTCACAATAGAGTGAGGTCGAATCCCACAGGGATTGATTGGTCAAGCAACTTTAATCAGAGGAATATTCTAGTTGAGCTACACAGAAATTGAGTTGATATTTGCAGAATCATAAATGGCGGGAAAGTAAATAACAGAAAGTGTAAAAGCTGGAAATAAAGAGCAAAATGTAAATGGCGAAAAGTAAATTACAGAATCTTAAATGGAGATTTGGGGAAATGAACATAAACGTAAATGGCAGAAAGTAAAAAGAATGGGTAAGATCAGAAGTGAGGGATTCATTGGGCTCAGGAGATGTTGTATTCACCAGATCAAGTTCATTCTCATCTCTTCCTCAATCAATGCATTCATTGATCTCTTTGGCAATCTTAAGTGATTGGATTCCAATTCTTTGGAAACCTAATCTCTCAAATCTTGATCAATAGCCAATTCCTTGGTCTAATTGCTCATGAGAAGAGATGAAGTATGGTCATTGATTATACTACATGTATTCCCAAATTAAAGTGTTGGTAGGATTATATGTCACCATATCCATCCAAACCCCAATTTGGTCCAACATGAGAAAGCATTTATAGCATGATCTCTTCATTCCTCTTCCAAGGTCCGAAGAGATCCAAGTATGAATAGCTTCTTTTCCAAGACAACTACCCAATAGGATGAAGATTGAAAGCTTTCTAGTAAAATTAATAGAAAATAAATAAGAAGAAGAATGAAAACTATTATTGATCCATCAAATTACAACAGGGCTCCCTAACTCAATGAAATGGGTTTAGTTGTTCATGGCTCTGGAAATGGAAAGCATAAATGAAAAGTACATTTCCCAAAATAAAACTAGAAGTTGCAGAGAAAGTAAAATATACAGAGTATAGTCCTCTCAAATCCAAAAGCTCCTTTACTAGTTCAAAACTACTCCTATATATACTACTCTTCTGATCTTCTAGTTGGCTTCTTCAAGTCTTGGATATGGGCCTTTGGATCTTTAGTTGAAGCAGTTACAATCTTCAGTGGGCTCAGCTCTGCTTGTAGAGAAAGTGTGAGTTAGGCATGGACGTTAGTTAGGACGTTAGTGGTGTTAACGTTAAGTGAAAGTGTGGGTTCGAGAACGTTAGTGACGATCACCTTTTTCACTAACGTTCCAAGCCAAAATTGATTCATGTTAACTTCAACGTTAGTGGCACCAACGTGACCACTAACCTTTTTTGCAAACGTTATTAGCATTCACCTTTTCCAATAACGTTGCTCATTGCCCCTTTTCCCACGTTAGAGTTCACGTTAGTATAGCTAACGTGACCTTTAACGTGGACTTGCCTATTCTTCGAGAGCGTTAGTGACACTTACCTTTGTCACTAACGCTCCAAACGCCCCTCCTTCCCACGTTAGAGTTCACGTTAATTAGATTAACGTGACCACTAACGTGGTGGTGATTGCCATCTCCAACGTTAGTGACAAAGGTGAGTGTCACTAACGTTGGTCCATCAATTCCTTCTTCCACGTTAGCTTCCACGTTAACGTAATTAACATGGCAACTAACGTGGGCAATAGTGGCTTAATAGTGGCTTAATCCAACGTTAGTAACAAAGGTGAGTGTCACTAACGTTGGCAATTCTTTGTCCCTTCCACGTTAGAGTTCACATTAGTGGTATTCATTTTTACCACTAACGTTGGAGCTTCACTTCTCTTCCACGTTAGCTTCCACGTTAACGTAATTAACGTGGCAACTAACGTGGG
>NC_029788.2:34831062-34838804 GCF_000816755.2 Arachis ipaensis
CACCAAACTTAAAGCTTGCTTGTCCCTAAGCAAGTACTGAAACATAAGAATGATGAATGAAAGAACAAGAGGAACAAGTTCTTATTATAGAAGTAAAGCTCTTGGCTTATGGGGTTTCATGCATAGCAACTTAGGTTCATTCCTTTACTGGTTTCCAAGTCCTTATCATGCTTTTGAAAACTTGCTTGATTGCATCCTATGAGATCCTTATTATTTGATCCTCCCCCTTTTCAGGGTTTATTGCATCCTTAGACTAAGTGCTCTGTGAGGGGGCGACTCTTTAAAATAAGCTTTCAGCCAACACTCCCGAACCAGTTGGTTCAAGGTGCTAGGTGTTGAAACACCCCTAAGGACTTACTCCCTCAAGTCTCTCTCCCCCATACATGCACACCACAGGCACATGGTTTGTTATTTTCTTTCCTTGAGGCCTTGGTGTCCAGCAACTCTTGGGTTACTAAATGTTCTGTAGCAAGGTTGCTCTTGATAGTGGATTTTCAGTTGATAATCCTGGGTTAGTTAACCCAAGTTACCAAGTGATGAAGCACTCCTAAGAACTTATTCATCCAAGCAGATCCTTAGTACAAGAGCACCACAGACACATCCCTCAAGATTCAAGCCCTTGGTGCCTAGCCTTATTTCTTATTACTTTTCTTTCTTTTTTAAACTCTTATTGTTCTTTTCTTTTTCTTATTAGGATCTTGTTGTTTGGTTAATCTCATAGAATGTGTTTCAAGCATGTAATTCAGTGCATAGGTGTCCTTATACTTTACAGGTGAACCAACTTAGCTAACCTATTACCACACCACAAACCTTGAGAACTTACTCCACAATATGAACCCCACTCTGGTTTTTCTTTTCATAACATTCTCTTTCATTAAATTCAAAGGGCAAGCATACAAGTAAGTAGGATGAAGATGAAAACAGGTGACTTGGGCTAGCACACATGTGACAAAAGCACGGGAAACAAACATTAAATTCTAGTGATCTAAACTAAAGAGTGACTATTAATCAGGGGCACATTCAGACTTCCAATTTGAGCATTTCCAAGCATATGGAATCAAGTAACAATACAACCTTTTGGTGGTTCATTCTAGCTATCCCTTTGTTGTCATCATCCATAGCTTTTGCATCCTTCTTCGCCTCCTTGGATGATGGTTACTGTTTTTCCAGAAGATTGATTGAATTCCTGCAAAGTTATTGGAAGTTGCTTGTCCCCAAAGCAGTTGAGAAATAGTTAGCATGCATGTATGCTTGTGAATTTCTGAACTTAATTTGGTGTGTGAACACCAAACTTAGTTCCTTGCCAAATGCAATAGATTGAATACATGCAAAGAACCTCATGTGCTTTTATTAATAAAACGACTATGAACTAGAAACTAAACTATTGTTAAGTGGTTTCCCTGATTGGTTGGGGCTAGCAACTTGCCATTGAAGAGGTGTAATGTGATTCTAGCTGAAATATTTGGTGGAACACCAAACTTAGAATTACACATTCACTCTTAGATTGTTTTGGTGTGCAACACCAAACTTAGCTCCTCACAATACAGGGAAAACTACTTGTAACTTTTATTGAAATGATCATGAGAAGGAAACTACCTTAGGCTGGATTGCCTCCCAACGAAGCTCTTCTTTAGCGTCACTAGCTTGACGTTATGCCCTTGTCAGGGTGGTTGGTAATGCTTTAAATCTTCCCCCCTTGTAGTGAATCTATCTCCATTGGCTTCGTTAAGGATCTCCACATGTTCTAATGAGAGAATTCTGTTGATGGTGAAAACTTTAGGCATCTGAGATGGGATGGTGGGGAGATGAGGTGGGATAACTGGGAGATAAGCTGAGATCACTTTATCCCCTGGAGAAAAATCCTCTGTAGGGATCTTCTTGTTCCTCCATCTCCTTGGCGCCTTCTTCTTTGTTTCTTTTGATGTTGCCCTGCTCTTTGTGGCCTCTTTTTCCAAGGAAATTTTGTTGCTGGTCTCATATGACTCTGGTGGTTTTGGTTCCTCTTGGATTTTCTTTAGCTATTGCACCTTCTGACTGTTTTGCTTACTAGCCACAGGGATTTCCAAGTGTACAGTTTGTGTTTCAAGGCTTGTTTCTTCCACCAGTGCCTTGTCGTGCTCTTCCCTTGGTTCCTTGTTTTCTTGATCTGCTTCTTGTGAGGGTTTGAAGACATTGAAGGCGAGTTGTTCATCATGTATCCTCAATATTAGCTCTCCTTGCTCCACATCTATAAGCACTCTGGCTGTAGCTAGGAATGGTCTTTCCAATATGATTGGGTGAAGGTGACTCTCTTCCATTTCCAATATGACAAAATCTGTGGGAATGAAGTAGTTCCCAACCTTCACCAACACGTTTTCAACCACTCCTACTGCTTGTTTTTGAGTTTTGTCAGCCAGCCTGATGACTACGTCTGTGGGCATTAGCTCATTGATCTGCAGCTTCTTCATGAGGAATAAAGGCATTAAGTTGATGCTTACTCCCAAGTCACAGAGTCCTTTATCAAACATTATTTCTCCTATGGCACAGGGGATGTGAAAACTCCCTGGATCCTTCCTTTTTGTAGGCAACTCTGGTTGAATGAGAGTACTGCACTCCTTATTCATCACTATTATTTGCCCTCCTTTGAGTGAGCTTTTCATGGTCAGCAGCTCCTTCATGCACTTAATGTATGAGGGTATTTGTTGGAGAGCCTTGATGAATGGTATGTTTACATGGAGAGATGCAAACATATCAAGGAACTTTGAGTATATTCTCTTTTCTACACCACCCTTGAGTCTTTGGAGAAAAGGTGCATAGAGTTTCAGCATCTCCTTCTGTGTAATTTTGGTTTCTCGGTGACCCTCTTCTTGCTTCTCTGCTGAAGTATCTCTAGATTGTTCGAAGGGTTTGTTCAGCTCTTCCTTAGTCCCTCTATCACTTATAGTGACCATCTTGCATTCTTCCCATCTTACTTTCTTTGCTTCACCTCTCGGGTTTTCTCTGTGTCACTTGGGAAGCTGTCAGTAGGTTTGGAAATCTTCTCAGAGAGGTATCCCACTTGAAATTCTATACTCTTAATGGTGTCTCCCTGGTTTTTGATATTGGCTCGCACCTCCTCCTTGAACACCTTGTTATCTTGGATTTCCTTACATATGCCTTCAAGTAGAGTCTCAATCCTTGAGAGTCTATCTTCGGATGATGGTGAGTTGGGGTTGGAGGGGTGAGAAGGGCCATTTTGGTTTTGATATGGCTGTTGAGACGTGTTGTTAGGTGGGTGCTGATATGATCTCTGTGTGGAATATTGATGAACTGCATTGTTGTTGGGGTTGTGACGTCTCTGATCTTGGCCTTGATCTTGTTGATTTCCCCACCCAAAGTTTGGGTGGTTCCTCCAACCAGGATTATAAGTTTTGGAGTATGGATCATGGGTCTGCCTAGGTCAGTTCCCAATGTAGTTGGCTTATTCCTGATCACCCTTTGCCTCTGTATTCACTCCTTCTTGAGCTGCTGATGAGGTGGTGATTGCTGCTACTTGGTTCCTTTCTATTTTCTTGGTAAGGTCAGCCAGCTGCTTGGTGATCATCTTGTTTTGAGCCAGTAGTGCATCCACGTTGCTTAGCTCCATCACTCCTCTAGTGTTGCCTCTTTCAGAAGCATAGAAGTAGTCATTCTCAGCTACAGTCTCAATGACATCTATGGCTTCTTCAATGGTCTTCTTCTTGTTCAGAGATCCCCCGGATGAGTGGTCTACTGCCTTCTTTGATTCGTAAGAAAGACCTTCATAGAAAATGTGTAACTGCACCCATTCATTGAACATATCTGGCGGGCACCTCCTTGTCAAGTCCTTAAACCTCTCCCATGCTTCATAGAGAGTTTCACCATCTTGTTGCCTGAAGGTTTGTACCTCAGCTCTCAACCTGTTGATTCTTTGAGGAGGATAAAATCTCGCCAAGAATTTGTTCACCACATCTTCCCAGGTTGTTAAAATCTCCTTCGGGAAAGATTCCAGCCATTTAGATCCTTTGTCCTTAAGTGAAAAGGGGAATAAAAGCAATCTATAGGTGTCAGGATGAATACCATTAGACTTCACAGTATCATATATCCTCAGGAAGGTGGTTAGATGTTGATTGGGGTATTCTTGGACACTTCCTCCGAATGAACGGTTGTTCTAAACAAGGGTGATGAGCTGTGGCTTTAGTTCAAAGTTATTGGCATGTATGATTAGCTTTTGGATGCTACTTCCACAGTTTCCTGGGTTTGGATTGATATAAGAGTCTAGAACTCTTCTCTCTTGTCCAACATGATGCACTGGACCTTCTCTGCCATGGTTGTGAGCCTCTTCTTCATGGTGGTTCTCCATATTCTCATCCATGTCTGGTTCAAAATACTCTTCCTCTTCCTTAGCACTAACAACTCTCTTTTCTCTTGCTTCCCTCCTTAATCTAAGGAGGGTCCTCTCAGGTCCAGAATCAAATGAAGTTGAAGCCCTGCTTCTTCTACCTGTCATACAACCAACAAGGCAAACGCAAGAGAGAAAATAAATGCAGAAAGTACTCTTGTTAGAAATGTTGTTGGTGTGAGTGATGCAACATATCAAACAGTTAGTGGGTTAGTGAACTGAATTGTAACAAATAAGAGAATACCACAAACGGGTAAGGGGTAAAGGAGAGAAAATAACTAAAACTGAAAGTAAATCACTCAAACAAAAATTAAATCAAACAAAAGAAAAATGCTCAATCTACTTATCCACTAATTTAATCATTGTTGATACAAAATCAATCCCCGGCAACGGCGCCATAAACTTGATGCACGGAAACTTGTCTCTCAATAAATCTCCCTTCGGTAAGTATACCGAATTGTCGTCAAGTAATAACTCACAAAAGAGTGAGGTCGAATCCCACAGAGATTAACGGATTAACCAATCAATGGTTGATTGATTATCCTAGTCAGACGAATCATTAAGGAGTGATGAGCAACAGGAAAAGTAAATAGCACAAAAGTAAAGAAAGAGATAAAGTGCAGAAAAGTAAAATGGCAAGAAAAGTAAATGTAAGAACTAAAAATAAAATGAACATTGGGATCAAGAGATATTGCAATCCTCCGGATCAAGTTCATTCTCATCTCTTCTTCAATCAATGCATTCATTGATCTCCTTAGAAATCTTAAGTGATTGGATCCCAATTCCTTGGCAATCCAATCTCTCTAAGCTTGAATAATTTTCCAATTCCTTGATTTAATTGCTCATGGGAAGAGATGAAGTTTGGTCACTGATTATACCACACACATTCATAGATCAAAGTATTGGTAGGGTTAAATGTCACAATATCCATCCAACCCCCAACCTAATCCAATGTGAGAGAGCATTTCTAGCATGATTTCCTCATTCCTCTTCCAAGGTTCAGAGGAAATCCAAGTATGAGCAATTTCTCTTCCGAAACAATTACCCAATTGGATGAAGATCGAAAGCTCTCTAGTAAAATCAAAAGAAAAGAAAGAAGAAGAAGAATAAGAACTACAATTGATCCATTGAATCACAATAGAGCTCTCTAACCCAATGAAAAGAGTTAGTTGATCATTTCTCTACCAAAATAGAAAAGAAAGAAAGTGCAGAAAAGTAAAGATGAAGATTAAAACTAAAATTGAAACTTTAAAATTCATAAATGAAAAGTACAAAGAAAAGAAAGAGAAGGAAAAATGTGTGAGGGGAGGGAGTCTAAAGACCCCTCTTCAATCCCCCCCTCCAATCCTGAATCCCTTCAAAAGTTAAAACTAAGGCCTTTATATAGGATCTCCCAAATTAAAAAATGAAATGAAACTAAAAGTAAATTACAATTAAATGAAAATTCCTATTCTAGATGCTTCTTGTGACCTTGATTGGTTAACACTTGTGGGCTTGCTTCCTTGTGGTTCGGTGGTCCTTGAAAGAGAAGTGAATCAAGCTAAGGTCTAGGTGCTAATTGTTAGTGCTACCGTTAGCCATACTAACGCTACAAGTGTGGCGTTAGTGCTGAAGTTAGTGTGGCTAACGTCACACTTGCTACCCAGTTGGTGTTTTTGGGGTTTAAAAGATGCCTCTTGTTTGTACTTCAATTTCATGCCCACTATAGAGTATTATATATTTTTGAAAAGCTCTGAATGTCAGCTTTCTAACGCAACTGGAATCATCTCAATTGGACCTCTGTAACTCAAGTTATGCTCCCTTTAAGGGGACAGGGTCGCTGGCGTAGTCGCTGGCATTATTGGCAAAAGCGAGTGCCAATAATGTCAGCGTTTAGGGGTTTAATATTGCCAGGTTCTGGAGCTCAAACTTAATGTACACCCCATACTATTATATATTTTTGAAAAGCCCTGGATGTCTACTTTCCAACGGCTTTGGAAGCGCATCATTTGGACCTCTACAGCTCGAGTTACACTTCTTGGAAGGTGAAGAGGTCAGCTGGCCTTACTACAGGTTCATACCATGTTCATCTTTGCACTTTCAGGGCAGGTTTTCTCCCTCAAATTTAGTGTCCACCATGTAGTTCCATATATGCTTAGAAAGCTCTGGAATCCTACTTTCCAATGCCACTGGAATCATCTCATTTGGAGCTTTGTGGCTCAAGTGATTCTTGTTTGAAGAAGGCATGGTCAGGCTGCAGGGTGAGATTTTGCCCACGTTAGTGTAACTAATGTGGCCACTAACGTATGCCTTCTTTGCTTCGCAAACGTTAGTGGCGTTCACTTTTTCTACTAACGTTCACAGCTGCCTCCTTTCTTCCACGTTAATTCCCACGTTAGTGGCACTAACGTGGATACTAATGTGGGTGTTCTTGGCTTCACAAACGTTAGTGGCGTTCACTTTTTCTACTAACGTTGGAGTTTCCCTTTCCTTCCACGTTAGTTCCCATGTTAATGTAACTAACGTGGAAACTAACGTGGGTCTTCTTGCCCTTCGCTAACGTTAGTGGTGTTTACTTTTACCACTAACGTTCCATGCTCTCCTTCTTTAGAGTTAATGCCATTAACTTTCTCACTAACGTTGGGGCTTCTCTTTTCTTCCATGTTAATGGTCACATTAGTGGCACTAACGTAGCCACTAACGTGGCTCTTTTCTGCTTCTTGTTACCTGAAATCCATCAAACAAAGTGCATCAAAGTCTTGCTCTTAATCATGGGATCATGCATTATCCATTTTATCATTCAATTCATGCATAATTCTCATAAAATCATTCAAAATTCACAATGTTTGCTTGAATCATGGTATGAATGCATTTTCAACCAAATACTTTCTTATTTCCTAAGAAAATGCATGAAACCAACCAAAAGCATACAAAAAATGGCTAGTAAAACTAGCCAAGATGCCCTGGCATCACAACACCAAACTTAAATCTTGCTTGTCCCCAAGCAAGAAAAGAACTATGCACAAAGAATTCTCTTAATTGGAATGTATTGAAGAATTGCTTATGATGCCTTAGTGGGTGAAGTGAATAAGTGACAATGGGGTGAACTCTAATTTGTATGCTTATGCAAGGATTCCAGTGCTCATTAGTCCTTACATTTTGGAAGTCTTAGATCTTAGGACTTTCATTCAAATGATATTATGTAAGTCTCTTTATAGATTGTCACCTTGAAGCAGCACTTATTTTCTAGCATTTTTCTTTCTTTTTGGAATTTGGCCTCGATTCTAGGTGTCATGTATCAAAGCGGCTTTTTAAGATAAGCTTTCAATCAATACTCCCAAACCAGTTGGTCTAAGGTATTAGGTGTTGAAGCACCCCTTAGGAT
>NC_029788.2:34838834-34852251 GCF_000816755.2 Arachis ipaensis
GATGCATACAAAGAAAAATAGAAGACAATCATGCAATTAAAGTACTGGAAATAAGTAAGAGAAAAAGGAACTTTATCACCTTGTAGTTCATCTTCATTGTTGTTGTCCTTTTCCTCATATTCTTCCCTTTTCCATACCAAACTTAAAATGATTGCTTATTCTCAAGCAACAAGTAAAACAGTGGTGATGGAGTTTATGATGGATCATGAATGTCTTAGAATGAAGTGTGAGTATGCATGTGTTTCAGCAAGCAAGATCAAGGATCACAATAAAGGCACAAGAGATACAAACAGAGACATTTTGATTGCATTAATAAGTGGTGTGCTTGGTACCTTGCATGAAAGATAAGTGTCAACACCAAACTTAGTGTGACACTCTCAATTTAGAATGTTGCAAGTACCCAATGAAGATTGAAAATCAAATTGTTGCATGGCAACACCAAACTTAGAATGCAATCATATGTCAAATTATTGAAAGTAAACTAATCAAGGAAAGAAAATGTTACCTACGGTTGGGTTGCCTCCCAACAAGCGCTCTTTTAGTGTTATTAGCTTGACATGTTGTTCATGAATTTCTTCCTCTTCTTCCAGTTTGTTAAGAGGAATGACCTCAAGAGGAAAGAGGAGCCAGTTAATGCCCCTTGTTTTGAGTGCCTCTCCCCAGCAAGCTCTTTTTTGTTGTTAGATTGAGTAAACTTGCTTGTTGGGGTAGGGGTGGGATGGCTTTTGGTTGACCTTTTCTTCTTCATGGATATTGTCCTTCTTTTCTTGGTCACCATCCTCTTTTTAGTGTTCATGTTGATTGCCTTCACCACCTTGATTTCAGTACTTGGGTGTTGTATGATGGTTGGAGCATCCTCTTCATCAAGAGCTTCTTGAATTGGTGGTTCAATGAACTCATCCTTTATGCAACTCTCTGTTTTATTGGAGTAGTGTGGACTCCCTTGATTGACTTCCTCCCTTTCTTCTGCATGATGTTGCATTGAGCCTTTTGGGAGTGAGTTTGCATGTTCCTTTGTCACCCTTAGTAGCCTCTGTGGGTATGGAGCTTTGGCTTATATACTCACACAACCTCCTCCTTCTTCATATGAATCTCACTTGGTATGACTGCCTCTTTTTCTTGTTCTTCTGATTCCTCTCTTGTTCTTGACCTTTGAATGAACTCCTCTATTTCTGGAGAGAGTGAAGTGGTCTCTCTTTGTGATCTCAGCTCTTCAATGAATTGTTCTTCAGAATAGAGTTGTGCATTCTGTCTCAATTTTAAATTTAGGCATGTAAAACTTGGAGGTGAGGTTGGATAATTGAGAGGTGATGGCTCTTGATGAATGGGGTATGAATGAGTGAAATATCTTTGATTTTGATCTTCCCAGCCACAACTTGAGTAGTGATCAATTTCACCAAAATATGGACCATTTTGTGACTTTGAAAAGTACCCCATTTCATGTTCTTGATACTCCCACCCACCAAGAGCATAGTAAAGTGAATCATTCTGTGGTGATGGAGAGTTTTCCATGAAATTTGATTGACTAAAATATGATGGATGCTCCTTTCTTTCCTGCAAAAAGCTCTGTCTCAAATAATAATCACCAAAAGAAATTGGAATCTCCAATGTAATAAATGAGGGATTCTTAGTGAGGCAAAATCACAAACAGTTAGTTAGCAAAAGAAAATTAGAAGCAAAAGCAAATAAAGACAAAAGAAAAGTGTCTAATCTAGTAAATCAATCAACCGGTAGTTTGTTAATCACGATTAATCCCCGGCAACGGTGCTATAAACTTGATGCACGGAAACTTGTCTCTCAACAAATTTCCTTTCGGCAAGTATACCGAATTGTCGTCAACTAAAAACTCACAATAGAGTGAGGTCGAATCCCACAGAGATTGATTGGTCAAGCAACTTTAATCAGAGGAATGTTCTAATTGAGATACACAGAAATTAAGTTGATATTTACAGAATCATAAATGGCGGGAAAGTAAATAACAGAAAGTGTAAAAGCTGGAAATAAAGAGCAAAATGTAAATGGCGGAAAGTAAATTGCAAAATCTTAAATGGGGATTTGGGGAAATGAACATAAACATAAATGGCAAAAAGTAAAAAGAATGGGTAAGATCAGAAGTGAGGGATTCATTGGGCTCAGGAGATGTTGTATTCTCCGGATCAAGTTCATTCTCATCTCTTCCTCAATCAATGCATTCATTGATCTCCTTGGCAATCTTAAGTGATTGGATTCCAATTCCTTGGCAACCCAATCTCTCAAATCTTGATCAATAGCCAATTCCTTGGTCTAATTTCTCATGAGAAGAGATGAAGTATGGTCACTGATTATACCACATGTATTCCCAAATCAAAGTGTTGGTAGGATTATATGTCACCGTATCCATCCAAACCCCAATTTGGTCCAACATGAGAAAGCATTTATAGCATGATCTCTTCATTCCTCTTCCAAGGTCCGAAGAGATCCAAGTATGAATAGCTTCTTTTCCAAGATAACTACCCAATAGGATGAAGATTGAAAGCTTTCTAGTAAAATCAAGAGAAAAGAAAGAAGAAGAAGAATGAAAACAATTATTGGTCCATCAAATTACAATAGAGCTCCCTAACCCAATGAAAGGGGTTTAGTTGTTCATGGCTCTGGAAATGGAAAGCATAAATGAAAAGTCCATTTCCGAAAAAAAAATTAGAAGTTGCAGAGAAAGTAAAATATACAGAGTGTAGTCCTCTCAAATCCAAAAGCTCCTTTACTAGTTCAAAACTACTCCTATATATACTACTCTTCTGATCTTCTAGTTGGCTTCTTCAAGTCTTGGATATGGGCCTTTGGATCTTTAGTTGAAGCAGTTACAATCTTCAGTGGGCTCAGCTCTGCTTGCAGAGAAAGTGTGAGTTAGGCATGGACGTTAGTTAGGACGTTAGTGGTGTTAACGTTTAGTGAAAGTGTGGGTTTGAGAACGTCAGTGACGATCACCTTTTTCACTAACGTTCCAAGCCAAAATTGATTCACGTTAACTTCAACGTTAGTGGCACTAACGTGACCACTAACGTTGCCTCTTGGTCCTTCGCAAACGTTATTGGGATTCACCTTTTCCAATAACGTTGCTCATTGCCCCTTTTCCCACGTTAGAGTTCACGTTAGTATAGCTAATGTGAACTTTAACGTGGACTTGCCTATTCTTCGAGAGCGTTTGTGACACTTACCTTTGTCACTAACGCTCCAAATGCCCCTCCTTCCCACGTTAGAGTGCACGTAAATTAGATTAACGTGACCACTAACATGGTGGTTATTGCCATCTCCAACGTTAGTGACAAAGGTGAGTGTCACTAACGTTGGTCCATCAATTCCTCTTCCTCTTCCATGTGGGAAATGGGGAAGATGAACATAAAAGTAGATGGCAGAAAGTAAAGAGAATGGATAAGATCAGAAATGGGAGATTCATTGCGCTCAGGAGATGTTGTATTCTCCGGATCAAGTTCATTCTTATCTCTTCCTCAATCAATGCATTCATTGATCTCCTTGGCAATCTTAAGTGATTGGATTCCAATTCCTTGGCAACCCAATCTCTCAAATCTTGATCAATAGCCAATTCCTTGGTCTAATAGCTCATGAGAAGAGATGAAGTATGGTCACTGATTTTACCACATGTATTCCCAAATCAAAGTATTGGTAGCATTATATGTCACCATATCCATCCAAACCCCAATTTGGTCCAACATGAGAAAGCATTTATAGCATGATCTCTTCATTCTTCTTCCAAGGTCCGAAGAGATCCAAGTATGAATAGCTTCTTTTCCAAGATAACTACCCAATAGGATGAAGATTGAATGCTTTCTAGTAAAATCAAGAGAAAAAAAGGAAGAAGAATAATGAAAACTATTATTGATCCATCAAATTACAACAGACCTCCCTAACCCAATGAAAGAGATTTAGTTGTTCATAGCTCTGGGAATGGAAAGCGTAAGTGTAAAGTACATTATGAAAACTAAAACTAGAAGTTGCAGAGAAAGTAAAGTATACAGAGTGTAGTTCTCCAAAATGCCAAAAAGCTCCCTCTACTAGTTCAAAACTACTCCTATATATACTACTCTTCTGATCTTCTGGTTGGCTCTTCAAGTCTTGGATATGGGCCTTTGGATCTTAAGTTGAAGCAGTTGCAGTCTTCAGTGGGCTCAGCTTTGCTTGCAGAGAAAACGTGAGTTAGGCATGGACGTTAGTTAGGATGTTAGTGGTTTTAACGTTAGGTGAAAATATGGGTTCGAGAATGTTAGTGACGATCACCTTTTTCACTAACGTTCCTAACCCAAGATGGTCCACGTTAATTTCAACATTAGTGGCACTAACGTGACCACTAACATTGCCTCTTGGTCCTTCGCAAACGTTATTGGCATTCACCTTTTCCAATAACGTTTGCTTGTTGCCTTTCCTTCCTATGTTAGAGTCCACGTTAGTGTAGCTAACGTGACCCTTAACGTGGGCATGCCTCATCTTCGAGAGCATTAGTGATACTTACCTTTGTCAGTAACACTCCAAACGCCCCTTCTCACGTTAGTGCCTCACGTTAATTGTATTAACGTGGTGGTGATTGCCATCTCCAACGTTAGTGACAAAGGTGAGTGTCACTAACGTTGGCTTATCATTTCTTTCCTCCATGCTAGCTTCCATGTTAATGTAGTTAACGTGGCAACTAACGTGGCTAATAGTGGCTTGGTCCAACGTTAGTGACAAAGGTGAGTGTCACTAACGTTGGCACTTCTTTGTTCTTTCCATGTTAGAGTTCACGTTAATGTAATTAACGTGACTCTTAACGTGGCTAAGTGTTCTCCTTTTTCCAATGTTAGTGGTATTCACTTTTACCACTAATGTTGGAGCTTTACTTCTCTTCCACGTTAGCTTCCACGTTAATGTAGTTAACATGGCAACTAACATGGGCTATGATGGCTCACGAAGGCATTATTGGCGATCACCTTTCACATTAACGTTGCAAGCTAGCTCCCATTCCACGTTAATGGTCACGTTAGTTAGACTAACGTGGCTATTAACGTGGCATCTTCCTTGCTTCCTTTATCCTGAAATCAAGCAAGTAAAGTACATCAAAGCTAGGTTCTAACTCATGAGATCATGCATCATCTACTTTATCATTCAATTCATGCATAATTCTCATAAAATCATATAAATTTCATAATGTTTGCTTGAATCAAGATGTAAGTGATTATCCACCCAAAACTTGCTTATTAACTAGAAAATACATGAAACTACCCTAAAACAGTAAAGAAAAGGTCAGTGAAATTGGCCAAAATGCCCTGGCATCACAACACCAAACTTAAAACTTGCTTGTCCCTAAGCAAGTACTGAAACATGAGAATGATGAATGAAATGCCAAGAGAAATGAGTTATTATTGTGGAAGTCATGTCCTTGGTTTTATGGGGTTTCATGCATAGCAACTTAGGTTCATTCCTTCACTGGCTTTCAGACCTTTATCATGCCCTAGAATACTCACTTGATTGCATCCTATGAGACTTTTATTTATTGATCCCCTTATCTTTTCAAGGTCTAATTGTGTTCTTAGACTAGGTGCTTTGTGAGAGGGCGACTCTTTAAGATAAGCTTTCAGTCAGCACTCCCGAACCAGTTGGTCCAAGGTGCTGGGTGTTAAGACACCCCTAAGGACTTACTCCCTCAAGTCTCTTTCCCCCATACATACACACCACAGGCACATGGTTTGTTATTTTCTTACTTGAGACCTTGGTGTCTAGCACCTCTTTGGGTTACTAAGTGTTCTGTAGCAAAGGTTACTCTTGATAGTGGACTTTCAGCTGATAATCCCGGGTTTGTTAACCCAAGTTACCAAGTGATAAGGCACCCCTGAGAGCTTATTCATCCAAGTAGATCCTTTACACAGGAACACCACAGACACATGACTCAAGATTCAACCCTTGGTGCCTAGCCTTATTTTTTACTTTTTTTTTCTTTTATTTCTCAACTTTCATTTTTCTTTCCCTTTTTCTTATTAGGATCTTGTTATTTAGCTAGTCTCATGGGGTGTGTTTCAAGCATATGATTCAGGACAGATAGTTGCCTTCCTACCTTGTTGGTGAACCAACTTAGCTAAGTAATTACTACACCACAAGCTTAAGAACTTACTCCACAATATGAACCTCACTCTGGTCTTTCATAATATTTCTTTTTATTTGACTTAGAGGACAAGCATACAAGTAGGCAAGTTGAAAATGCATCAGGTATTAGACTAGCAAGCATAGACCTAAGCAATGCAAACTTAAAGGCAGAATTGAAAATCCTAAACTACCATGGAAACATGTTCTATTTCATACATGATTTTCCTTATTTAAAACTTGAAAAAGATAGGACAATGAGGGAACTCCACCACCTTTTACTCATGGGGTTGCTCACACTCTCCCTCTTGTTTGCCCTCCTTGTGTCCACTTGTATTTCCTTGTATCCGTGCTAGTATGGCCTTTTTCCACTCTTCAAGTGCGTTTCTTACTAATTCATGACTCTTTTCTACCCTCTCTCTTTCTTCTCGCGCTAATTCATCTTTCACTTCGTCATATCTTGTGATTCCCGGATGCAATATAGGCAGTTGTCCAACTAAGTATCCGAGTCTGGCTTGAGTGTTCACATGATGTCCAGTCTCGTTCATGTAAACTCCTTCTGAGAACGCATTGTATTCGTCGAAGAGTTCTGCCTGTTCTAATTGTTTCCGATGCATTTCATGTATGTGTGCACCTTGATGTGCTTGGATGTTGATTAGCTTTTGGATGGCTTCTTGTTGTTGATCCTGCCTTTATTCAAACCTGTGGAAGGATTTACCCGCTTGTTTCCCTTGTTCTAGTTGCTGCTCCATTATTTGCCTCTACCACTCCCCCTGTTGATTCATCCATCTAGAGAGTGATTCTTCTTGACGGTTCATCAACTGTAATTGAAGCTCTTTCTGTGCCCCTTGATTTTCCAAGTATTGTCTAGATAAGCCATCAATGGCTTCCTGTAGTTGGTGCATGTCCAGAGGGGCTTGCTCCTCTATGTTTTGTCCTTCTACCACTTGCTGGGCTGCCCTCTTTCTTGGCTTTCGTTGAGGTAGGGGAGATGCAACAGCATGCATCCGTCGAACAGTAATTGGGATGCCCACTTTTATCCACTCGGGGTTTTCATCCTCGAACACCACCCCAGCCCTGTCACACAAATGGAAAATAGTGCTGGGGTAGCCTAACCTTCCTCCAGAATCACTTTTCTCAGCCATCTTTCTAATGCCCTGGGCTATCAGTTCATGAACCTTGATCTCTTCTCCTTTAAGTATACGTTGCACCATTGTTGCTCTCTTAAGATTCACCTCTGAGTTGTTCCCGGCAGGGAGGATGGATCTCCTTACAATTTCAAACCACCCATTTGCTTCAAGAGTGAGGTCCCCTCTCTTGATGAACTTGGGCTTCCCCTGAGGGTCTCGTACCTAATCAGCCCCTTGTACGCAAATATCTTGCACAATCTGGTCATGATCGGGACTGCTATCTATTCTGGAGTGATAGCTTTCTTCTGCAAATGGTATGGTTCGTAGCTTTAACACCATCATGATGCTCATGGGACTGAAATCCATGGTTACCCCTCTCACGAAGCTTATATAGGAGTCATCTGCCTTATCATACCTGACTGCATTTGCATAAAACGCTCTTACAAGAGTTGCGTTTACTTTTATGACTAGATCAATAAGGAGCTCCCATCTTCTCTTTTCCACCTTCTCTGTGATTTCGGGGCACTCAATTTTTTTGACTTGAAAGCCTATCTCATATATGATCTCCTTATCAACCATCCACCCGAATTGCAGTGCATGGTGAAAGGTTCTAAACTTCTTCTCATCGAAAGGGCGTTGCTCCATAGGCTCCTTTTCCTTTTGCCTTTTGGAGCTTGATGATGCCATGAGTAAGAATTGATATGTGAAGGTGGGAAGTGTGTCTTTGATGGGGTAAGGGGAGTTAGGTTCCGAGACTGGGAAGTGTAAAGAATGGGTATTGGAATGTGAAAGGGAGTATGGAATAAGAACCACTTATATAGGGAAGTGGTGAGTGAATGAAAGGTGTGGATTGATGGAGTGGGTGTATGATGAACGGATCGGGTTTAGCATGGGATGAGCACAAGGATCATCAACTTTATGATGGGGTTGGTTCGATTTCCAAGCGTGTCATTCTTTCAATGTTGCATGACAACATTTCCCAATGCATTCCCCTTGAAGACACGTGTATAGTCCTCTCCTTTTGTGGTGGCCGAACCCTCCTCCTTCAATTGTCCCATCAATTCTCCTACAAAACAAAAGGGATGTGATTAATGAAATTGTGGAAAGTGGCGGCAGAATTTAAAAAAAATTCGGATAACTACTTTTTAAAGTTTTTGTTTCTATCTTACTAAGTGCTATTCATGAATGCAAACCAACTGACCTTTTAATTGTTCATGTATGCAACATTGGTGACACCAAACTTAGTTTGTGTCCATGTGGTGTACAAAGTTTTGTTCAAGGCTCTAAGAGTAACATGATATGAATTGCATTTATGCTCTTCTTAGTATGCCTTGAACACCAAACTTGTTCTTCACTATGTGCTGCATAAAAGGATTCATTCAAGTATATCTCAAAGTTGATTTGGAATTCATGAACCTTGCATTATTAACTACTTCAAAGAATATAAAACATGGGTTGCCTCCCATGAAGCGTTAGCGTCACTAGCTTGACGTTCTAACTTTGTCAGGGTGGTTGGTAATGCTACAAATCTTCCCCCCTCGCAGTAAATTTATCTCCATTGGCTTCATTAAGAATCTCCACATGTTCTAAGGAGAGAATTCTGTTGATGGTGAAAACTTTAGGTAGCTCAGATGGGATGGTGGGGAGATGAGGTGGGATTACTGGGAAATAAGCTGAGATCACTTTATCCCCTGGAGACAAGTCCTCTGTAGGGATCTTCTTGTTCCTCCATCTCCTTGGTGCCTTCTTCTTTGTTCCTTTTGATGTTGCCCTACTCTTTGCGGCCTCATTTTCCAAGGAAATTTTGTTGCTGGTCTCATATAACTCTGGTGGTTTAGGTTCCTCCTGGTTTTCCTTTAGCTGTGACAACTACTGACTGTCTTGTTCATCAACCAAAGGGATTCCCAGGTGTACAGCTTGTGCTTCAATGCTTGTTTCTTCCATTAGTGCTTTGTCGTACTCTCCCCTTGGTTCCTTATTTTCCTGGTCTGCTTCTTGTGAGGGTTTGAAGACATTGAATGCGAGTTGTTCGTCATGTATCCTTAGTATTAGCTCTCCTCGCTCCACGTCTATGAGCGCTCTGGCTGTAGCTAGGAATGGTCTTCCCAATATGATTGGGTGAAGGTGACTCTCTTCCATTTCCAATATGACAAAGTCTGTGGGAAGGAAGTAGTTCCCAACCTTCACCAACACATTTTCAACCACTCCTACTGCTTGTTTTTGAGTTTTGTCAGCCAGCCTGATGACTACGTCTGTGGGAATTAGCTCATTGATCTGCAGCTTCTTCATAAGGGATAAAGGCATTAAGTTGATGCTTGCTCCCAGGTCACAGAGTCCTCTATCAAACATTGTTTCTCCTATGGCACAGGGGATGTGAAAGCTCCCTGGATCCTTCCTTTTTGTAGGCAACTCTGGTTGAATAAGAGCACTACATTCCTTATTCATCACTATTGTTTGCCCTCCTTTGAGTGAGCTTTTCCTGGTCAGCAGCTCTTTCATATACTTAATGTATGAGGGCATTTGTTTGAGAGCCTTGATGAATGGTATATTTACATGGAGAGATGCAAACATATCAAGGAACTTTGAGTATATTCTTTTTTCTACGCCACCCTTGAGTCTTTGGTGAAAAGGTGCATAGAGTTTCAGCATCTCCTTCTGTGTAAGATCAGCCAGCTGCTTGGTGATCATCTTGTTTTGGGCCAGCAGTGCATCCACGTTGTTTAGCTCCATCACTCCTCTAGTGTTGCCTCTTTTAGAAGCATAGAAGTAGTCATTCTCAGCTACAGTCTCAATGACATCTATGGCTTCTTCAATGGTCTTCTTCTTGTTCAGAGATCCCCCAGATGAGTGGTCTACTGCCTTCTTTGATTCATAAGAAAGACCTTCATAGAAAATGTGTAACTGCACCCATTCATTGAACATATCTGGCGGGCATCTTCTTGTCAAGTCCTTAAACCTCTCCCATACTTCATAGAGAGTTTCACCATCTTGTTGCCTGAAGGTTTGTACCTCAGCTCTCAACCTGTTGATTCTTTGAGGAGGATAGAATCTCGCCAAGAATTTGTTTACCACATCTTCCCAGGTTGTTAAACTCTCTTTCAGGAAGGATTTCAGCCATTTAGATGCTTTGTCCTTGAGTGAGAAGGGAAACAGAAGTAGTCTATAGGTGTCACGATGAACACCATTAGACTTCACAGAATCGCATATCCTCAGGAATGTAGTGAGATGTTGATTGGGATCTTCTTGGACACTTCCTCCGAATGAACAGTTATTCTGAACAAGGGTGATGAGCTGTGGCTTTAGTTCAAAATTATTGGCATGTATGGTTGGCTTTTGGATGCTACTTCCATAGTTTCCTGGGTTTGGATTTATGTAGGATCCCAGAACTCTTCTCTCTTACCCAGCATGATGTGCTGGACCTTCTCTGCCATGGTTGTGAGCCTTTTCTTCATGATGGTTCTCCATATTCTCATCCATGTCTGGTTCAAAGTACTCTTCCTCTTCCTCAGCACCAACAACTCTCTTTCCTCTTGCTTCCCTCTTTAATCTAAGGAAGGTCCTCTCAGGTTCAGAATCAAAAGAAGTTGAAGCCCCACTTCTTCTACCTGTCATACAACCAACAAGGCCAAAGCAAAAGGGAGATGGAGAGTATTCTTGTTAAAAATGTTGTTAGTGTGAGTGATGCAATATATCAAACAGTTAGTGGGTTAGTGAACTGAATTGTAATAAATAAGAGAACACCACAAACGGGTAGGGGTAACGGGAAGAAAATAAATGAAACTGAAGGTGAATCAATTAAATAGAAATTAAATCAAACAAAAGAAAAATGCTCAATCTAGTTATCCACCAATTTAATCATTGTTGATACAAAATCACTCCCCGGCAATGGCGCCATAAACTTGATGCATGGAAACTTGTCTCTCAATGGATTTCCTTTCGGCAAGTATACCGAATTGTCGTCAAGTAAAAACTCACAATAGAGTGAGGTCGAATCCCACAGGGATTGATTGGTCAAGCAACTTTAGTTGGAGGAATGTTCTAGTTGAGCTAAGCAGAATTTGATTGGAGAGTTACAAGAATTTAATTGGCGGGAAAGTAAATGGCAGAAAGTTTAATTACCGAAAATAAAGAACTGAATGTAAATAACAGAAAGTAAATTGCAGAATCTTAAATGGGGAATGGGGAAGATGAATATAAAAGTAGATGGCAGAAAGTAAAGAGAATGGGTAAGATCAGAAATGGGGGATTCATTGGGCTCAGGAGATGTTGTATTCTCCGGATCAAGTTCATTCTCATCTCTTCCTCAATCAATGGATTCATTGATCTCCTTGGCAATCTTAAGTGATTGGATTCCAATTCTTTGGCAACCCAATCTCTCAAATCTTGATCAATAGCCAATTCCTTGGTCTAATTGCTCATGAGAAGAGATGAAGTATGGTCACTGATTATACCACATGTATTCCCAAATTAAAGTACTGGTAGGATTATATGTCACCATATCGATCCAAACCCCAATTTGGTCCAACATGAGAAAGCATTTCTAGCATGATCTCTTCATTCCTCTTCCAAGGTTCGAAGAGATCCAAGTATGAATAGCTTCTTTTCCAAGATAACTACCCAATAGGATGAAGATTGAAAGCTTTCTTGTAAAATCAAGAGAAAAGAAAGAAGAAGAATAATGAAAACTATTATTGATCCATCAAATTACAACAGACCTCTGGTTCACGAAATTGTGGTGTCCAGGCTCGAACAATCCCTGGCAACGTGAGCAACTTGGTACGCGTAATCGTGATTACACTTTAATGTGATACATCACCACTGTCAATGGCTACTTTCGGTCATCTCTCGGGAAAATGATCCAATGCCCTGCACGGCACGGCTATTCATCTGTCACGGCACGGCACGGCTAATCGTCTGGAGGCATCACCCTTGCCAATGGCTTAATCTTATCCTCTCAGTGAATAAAATGCTCACGCACCCTGTCACGGCACGGCTATTCATCTGTTGGTTCTCGATCATGCTGGAATAGGATTTACTATCCTTTTGCGTCTGTCACTAATGCCCTGCAATCGCGAGTTAGGAGCTCGTCACAGTCATTCAATCATTGAATCCTACTCGGAATACCACAGACAAGGTTTAGACTTTCCGGATTCTCTTGAATGCCGCCATCATTCTAGCTTATGCCACGAAGATTCTGGTTAGGAGATCTAAGAGATACTCATTCTAGCTTATTTCATGTAGAACGGAAGTGTTTGTCAGACACGTGTTCATAGGGGAGAATGGTGATGAACATCACACATAATCATCACCTTCATCACGTTCTTGGGTGCGAATGGATATCTTAGAAGCGAAATAAGATGAATTGAATAGAAAACAGTAGTACTTTGCATTAATATTTGAGGAACAGCAGAGCTCCACACCTTAATCTATGGAGTGTAGAAACTCTACCGTTAAAAATACAAAAGTGAAGGTCCAGGCATGGCCGAGATGGCCAGCCCCCAAAACGTGATCACAGGATCAAAATACAATCCAGGATCCAGGATGCCAAATACAATAGTAAAAGGTCCTATTTATAATAAACTAGCTACTAGGGTTTACATGAGTAAGTAATTGATGCATAAATCCACTTAATTAGGCATGTAAAATGCCTTTGCACACAACTCTGGGCGTTCAGCGCCAGGTTGGTGGCCATTTTGGGCGTTCAGCGCCCATTTGTGTGCCATTTCTGGCGTTGAACGCCAGAACCATGCCTGTTCTGGCGTTCAGCACCCAGAAGCTGCCCATTTTGGGCGTTCAGCGCCAGCACCATGCTCTGTTCTAGCGCTGAACGCCAGACAGATGCTCCTCCAAGGTGTGATTTTTCTTCTGCTGTTTTTGATTCTGTTTTCAATTTTTATATTTAATTTGTGACTCCACATGATCATGAACCTACAAAGACATATAACTAAGAAAAATATAGTTAGATAAATAAAAATTGGGTTGCCTCCCAACAAGCACTTCTTTAATGTCAATAGCTTGACAGTGGGCTTTCATGGAGCCTCACAGATGTGCAGAGCTTTGTTGAGACTCTCCAACACCAAACTTAGAGTTTGGATATGGGAGTTCAACACCAAACTTAGAGTTTGGTTGTGGCCTCCCAACACAAAACTTAGAGTTTGACTGTGGGGGCTCTGGTTGACTCT
>NC_029788.2:34852721-34859455 GCF_000816755.2 Arachis ipaensis
TAGTAAAAGGTCCTATTTATAATAAACTAGCTACTAGGGTTTACATGAGTAAGTAATTGATGCATAAATCCACTTCCGGGGCCCACATGGTGTGTGCTTGGGCTGGGCTTTGATTGTTACACGTGTAGAGGTCCTCCTTGGAGTTGAACGCCAACTTTTGTGCCAGTTTGGGCGTTCAACTCTGGTTTTGGCTCCTTTTCTGGCGCTGGACGCCAGATTTGGGTAGAAAGCTGGCGTTGAACGCCAGTTTACGTCGTCTATTCTTGGCCAAAGTATGGACTATTATATATTGCTGGAAAGCCCTGGATGTCTACTTTCCAACGCAATTGGAAGCGCGCCATTTCAAGTTCTGTAGCTCCAGAAAATCCACTTTGAGTGTAGGGAGGTCAGAATCCGACAGCATCAGTAGTCCTTCTTCAACCTCTTAATCTGATTTTTGCTCAAGTCCCTCAATTTCAGCCAGAAAATACCTGAAATCATAGAAAAACACACAACTCATAGTAAAGTCCAGAAATGTGAATTTAACATAAAAACTAATGAAAACATCCCTAAAAGTAACTAGATCCTACTAGAAACATACTAAAAACAATGCCAAAAAGCGTATAAATTATCCGCTCATCAACCTCCCTAACCCAATGAAAGGGATTTAGTTGTTCATAGCTCTGGGAATGGAAAGCGTAAGTGTAAAGTACATTATGAAAACTAAAACTAGAAGTTGCAAAGAAAGTAAAGTATATAGAGTGTAGTTCTCCAAAATTCCAAAAAGCTCCCTCTACTAGTTTAAAACTACTCCTATATATACTACTCTTCTGATCTTCTAGTTGGCTCTTCAAATCTTGGATATGGGCCTTTGGATCTTAAGTTGAAGCAGTTGCAGTCTTCAGTGGGCTCAGCTTTGCTTGCAGAGAAAATGTGAGTTAGGCATGGACGTTAGTTAGGACGTTAGTGGTGTTAACGTTAAGTGAAAATGTGGATTTGAGAACGTTAGTGATGATCACCTTTTTCACTAACGTTCCTAACCCAAGATGGTCCACGTTAACTTCAACGTTAGTGGCACTAACGTGACCACTAACGTTGCCTCTTGGTCCTTCGCAAACGTTATTGGCATTCACCTTTTCCAATAACATTTGCTTGTTGCGTTTCCTTCCTACATTAAAGTCCACGTTAGTGTAGCTAACGTGACCCCTAACGTGGGCATGCCTCAGCTTCGAGAGCGTTAGTGACACTTACCTTTGTCACTAACGCTCCAAACGCCCCTTCTCACGTTAGTGCCTCACGTTAATTGTATTAACGTGGCCACTAACATGGTGGTGATTGCCATCTCCAACGTTAGTGACAAAGGTGAGTGTCACTAACGTTGGCTCATCATTTCTTTCCTCCACGTTAATATAGTTAACGTGGCAACTAACGTGGCTAATAGTGGCTTGGTCCAACGTTAGTGACAAAGGTGAGTGTCACTAACGTTGGCACTTCTTTGTTCTTTCCACGTTAGAGTTCACGTTAATGTAATTAACGTGACTCTTAACGTGGCTAAGTGTGCCTCTTTTTCCAACGTTAGTGGTATTCACTTTTACCACTAACGTTGGAGCTTTACTTCTCTTCCACGTTAGCTTCCACGTTAATGTAGTTAACGTGGCAAATAACGTGGGCTATGATGGCTCACGAAGGCGTTATTGGCGATCACCTTTCTCATTAATGTTGCAAGCTAGCTCCCATTCCACGTTAATGGTCACGTTAGTTAGACTAACGTGGCTATTAACGTGGCATCTTCCTTGCTTCTTTTATCCTAAAATCAGGCAAGTAAAGTGCATCAAAGCTAGGTTCTAACTCATGAGATCATGCATCATCCACTTTATCATTCAATTCATGCATAATTCTCATAAAATCATATAAATTTCACAATATTTGCTTGAATCAAGATGTAAGTGATTATCCACCCAAAACTTGCTTATTAACTAAGAAAATGCATGAAACTACCCTGAAACAGTAAAGAAAAGGTCAGTGAAACTGGCCAAAATGCCCTGGCATCAATAAGCTTCTACACGTCATTTATTATGCTAGTCGTGTTTTGAATGATGCACAGAAGAATTACACAACCAAAGAAAAGGAGTTGCTTGCAGTGGTTTATGCCATTGACAAGTTCAGATCTTATTTAGTAGGATCAAAAGTCATTGTCTACAATGACCATGCTGCTCTAAAATATCTTCTCACAAAGCAGGATTCAAAACCCAGACTCATAAGATGGATGTTGCTTCTGCAAGAGTTTGATATAGAGATAAGAGACAGAAAAGGGACAGAGAACCAAGTAGCAGATCACCTGTCCTGGATAGAACCAGTAGCATGAGCATCCCTCCCTCCTACTGAGATCTCTGGAACTTTTCCGGATGCGCAACTCTTTGCCATTCAGGAAGTACCATGGTTTGTAGACATTGCAAACTATAAAGCTGTGAGATTCATACCCTAAGAGTACAGTAAATAGCAAACGAAAAAATTAATTTCTGATGCAAAGTACTACTTGTGGGATGAACCATATCTCTTTAAGAGGTGTGTAGACGGAATAATCCGTAGATGTGTGCCTAGAGAAGAGGCATAGAAGATCCTATGGCATTGCCATGGATCACAGTATGGAGGACATTTTGGAGGTGAGCGAACAGCCACCAAGGTTCTCCAATGTGGCTTCTACTGGCCTACCCTTTATAGAGACTTCCGATAACTGTGACAGTTGCCAGAGAGCTAGTAATCTGCCTCATGGTTACGCCATGCCTCAGCAAGGGATCTTAGAGATTGAGTTTTTTGATGTATGGGGTATTGACTTCATGGGGCCTTTCCCACCATCATACTCAAACACTTACATTCTGGTGGCAGTAGACTATGTATCTAAATGGGTAGAGGCAATTGCCACACCCACTAATGATACTAAGACAGTGCTGAAGTTCCTCCAGAAGCATATCTTCAGCAGATTTGGTATCCCTAGAATACTAATCAGTGATGGAGGGACTCATTTCTGCAATAAACAGCTTGACTCTGCTCTGATCCGATATGGAATTAACCACAAAGTGGCAACTCCCTATCATCTACAGACAAATGGGCAGGATGAAGTCTCAAATAGAGAACTAAAACAAATCCTGGAATTGACTGTAAGTACTCGTAGAAAGGATTGGACAAGGAGTCTGGATGATGCTCTATAGGCATACAGAACTGCATTCAAAACTCCTATAGGGACCTCTCCATACCAGCTTGTGTATGGAAAAGCCTGTCACCTGCCAGTGGAACTGGAACATAAGGCCTACTGGGCAACCAGATCCCTAAACCTTGATGCCAAGTTAGCTGGAGAGAAAAGATTGCTCCAGTTGAATGAGCTAGAGGAATTCAGACTCAATGCTTTCGAAAATGCAAAAATTTACAAAGAGAAAGCAAAAAGGTGGCATGACAAGAAACTGTCATCCAGAGTCTTTGAGCCAGGACAGAAGGTTCTGCTATAGGCTCAGGTTGTTCCCTGGGAAATTAAAATCCCAGTGGAGGGGACCATATGTGATCACAAGTGTGTCTCCATATGGATATGTAGAGCTTCAGGATGCTGACTCTGACAAAAAGTTCATTGTTAATATGACTCTAACAATCATATCTTTTTCAAAATTTTCGAAACCCACCCCTCCACCTTTAAGTACACGTTCGGCTATCCCCATACCTCCACCATTCGAATTTGAATCTCCTCCTATTCCTCTCCTTTTCTTTCTTTTGCTTGAGGACAAGCAAACCTCTAAGTTTGGTGTGTTTTTCCGTGATCACCGAGCTAAGACTCATTAAGATCATGGCTCCTAAGGGAAAACAAACCACTTCAAGAGGCAAGAAAAAGAATACTCCAAAGCCACTTTAGAATCAAGAGAGGTTCTTAACCAAAGAACATGCAGACCATTATCACAAAATAATGGGTTTGAGGTCAGCGATCCTGGAAGTTAAGTTCGATCTGAAAGAAGACGAATATCTGGAGATCCAAGAACAAATTCGAAACAGAGGTTGGGGAATTCTAGCCAATCCTGAAACAAAGGTTAGAAGAAACATGGTTCATGAATTTTACTCAAATCTGTGGCTGACAGATAAGTAGAGAATGACTGGAACTGCCTTCCATACCTTTTGAACTATGGTCAGAGGGAGGATTATTTACTTCCACCTTGACAAAATAAGAGAGGTCTTCAAGCTGCCTCAACTGCAAGATGATCCAGAATCCTTTAATAAGAGAATGGTGAGAATGGATAAACAGTTGGACCAAGTTCTAGAGGACATATGCCTCCCTGGAGCCAAGTGGATAACCAACTCAAGAGAGGAGATCTCAAACCAGTCGCTAGGGGCTGGCTGGACTTCATTGGGCATTCTATACTGCCCACTAGCAACTGCTCTGAGGTCACTGTCAAAAGAGCAGTGATGATTCATTGCAGTATGCTGGAAAATGAAGTGGAGATTCATCATTTAATTTCTTGTGAAATTTACACAATTGCGAATAAGAACTCCACTGAAGCCAAATTGGCTTACCCAAGCTTAATCTATCTGCTATGTAAAGATGCTAGGGTGAAGATGGGAGTAGATGAGTTCATCCTAGTCAAGCACCCAATCCCCAAGAAGTCAATAGAAGGACAACAAATGCAAGATAACTCCATCAAAAGGAGGGTGCAGGAGTTCCTCCCAGAAATCCCTCAGATTGACTATTGGACCCGCCTAGAAGCATCTGTCACCAAGTTGCAAGAAGCTATGGATCAACTTAAAGAGGAACAACAAAATCAAAACAGCATGCTTTGCAAGCTGCTTAAGGAACATGAGAAGCAAGGGCGTGAGCTACAGGAGCTGAAGCGCCAGAAGCTCTCCCTTGAAGAGCCAAGCGTCCCACAACTTGAAGGAGTACTTACCTCTCCCAATGCAGGTTGTTGAGTCCTAACTCTGTGATAACTTTTGTTATTAGAGATCTATTTTAAGAGTCATTTATTTTTATGTTTTTAATTTTCTGTCTTCTATTATTATTGGTCTGCTTTTATGTTTATTTTAAGTCTTATTTTTATTTCATGATTAATAAAATGTAGAGTCTATGTCTTAAAGCTATGAATGTCCTATGAATCCATCACCTTTCTTAAATGAAAAATGTTTTTAATTACAAAAGAACAAGAAGTACATGGTTTCAAATTATATCTTGAAAATAGTTTAATTATTTTGATGTGATGGCAACACTTTTTGTTTTTTGAATGAATGCTTGAACAGTGCATATTTTTGAATTTGTTGTTCATGAATGTTAAAATTGTTGGCTCTTGAAAGAATGATGGAAAAGGAGAAATGTTATTGATAATCTGAAAATTCATAAAATTGATTCTTGAAGCAAGAAAAAGAAGTGAAAAGCTTGTGAAAAAAAAAAAAGAGAAAACGCAAGCAGAAAAAGCCAATAGCCCTTTAAACCAAAAGGAAAGGGTAAAATAAAAAGGATCCAAGGCTTTGAGCATCAGTGGATAGGAGGGCCCACAGGAATACTAATTGGGGACTCTAGCAAAGCTGAGTCACAATCTGAAAAGGTTCACCAAGTTATGTGTCTGTGGCATATATGTATCCGGTGGTAATACTGGAAAACAAAATGCTTAGGGTCACGGCCAAGATTCATAAAGTAGCTCCGTTCAAGGATCAACATACTAAAATAGGAGAATCAATAATACTATATGAATTCTAAGTTCCTATAGATGCCAATCATTCTGAACTTCAAAGGATAAAGTGAGATACCAAAAATGTTCAGAAGCAAAAAGCTACAAGTCCCGCTCATCTAATTGAAGCTAATCTTCATTGATAAGTTTGGAATTCATTGTATATTCTCTTCTTTTTATCCTATTTTATTTTCAGTTGCTTGGGGACAAGCAACAATTTAAGTTTGATGTTGTGATGAACAGATAATTTATACGCTTTTTGGCATTGATTTTAGGCAGTTTTTAGTATGTTTTAGTTACTTTTTATTATATTTTTATTAGTTTTTAAATAAAAATCACATTTCTGGACTTTTTTTTTTGTGACTACATTTCTGGACTTTACTATGATTTTGTGTATTTTTCTATGATTTTAGGTATTTTCTGGCTGAAATTGAGGGACCTAAGCAAAAATCTGATTCAGAGGCTGAAAAAGGACTGCAGATGCTGTTGGATTCTGACCTCCCTGCACTCGAAGTGGATTTTATGGAGCTACAAAAGCCCAATTGGCATGCTCTCAACTGCGTTGGAAAGTAGACATCTTGGGCTTTCGAGCAATATATAATAGTTCATACTTGGCCCGAGTTTTGATAACGCAAACTAGCGTTTAAACGCCAACTTTCTACCCTTTTCTGGCGTTAAACGCCAGAACTGGCATAAAAGCTGGAGATAAACGCCCAAACTGGCACCAAAGTTGGTGTTTAACTCCAAGAAAAGTCTCTACATGTGAAAGCTTCAATGCTCAGCCCAAGCACACATCAAGTGGGCCCCGGAAGTAGATTTCTGCACTATCTATCTTAGCTTACTCATTTTCTGTAAACCTAGGTTATTGATTCATTATAAAAACCACTTTTAGTGATTCATTTTGTACCTCACAACATTTTACATTAGAAATTCTATTTTCTATGGCATGAGTCTCTAAACTCCATGGTTGGGGGTGAGGAGCTCTGATGCCAAGGCATCTTAGGCTAGTTTCACTAGCATTTTTCTGTTAGTTTTAGTTGTTTTATGCATTTTCTTGAG